>NW_026015092.1:0-28209 GCF_020379485.1 Brassica napus
TGAGACTGCTTAGGCAAGCACAACGGATCTGACGATCGACCAAGAGGAGAGAGCAAGACCAGGTCTTTGGCTACTCCTCACGCTGAACCCCGGCCTACAACGGTCCTCATCCAGCCACCTGCTTAGAAGACACTCTACCTGATCTTGAGGATGTGTGCGCGGATTCAGAAGGAAGCAGGCTCCATTGGTTGTTTGCAAAGAAGGAGACCTGTCCCTTGCAAGCCAAGCAACTCAAGAGGAAGGTAGTGTCTCCACAAGCAAACAAGGCTGCGGCTGCGCAGGAAGTTTGAGGAGAGAGGTTCAATTCAATGGGAGTTTGATCACTGCAAGAAGCATGGCACAAGAAGAGCCAATGCTGGATACTCCATCCTCACCTCAAGCCGGCAAAGTTCATGAAGGACCGTGAGGCAAGGGCTATGTGCTGACTAATTGAACAAGTGGAGCTGGTACAAGCAAGAAAGGAGATAGATGGGCGTGAGGCAGTGATGGAAAGTCTCTTGTAGCCTACACTGGAGCATCAAGCACCGTGGAACAATATCAAGAGTATCTAAGGAGATCCGACCTTGATGCTCTCATTAAGATGTTCAAGGAAATGGTAACATCTTTGGGTATTCTTTTGGTGCTAGGGTGGTAGAGAACTTAGATCTAACTAGAACTGATAGGATGGCATGAGAGCTTGATAGAAATGGTAAATCAATCTGACTGCAACTTTGCTAGAAATGATCATGCATTCAAACCATCTAGTATCTCTTGCGCATATTGCTAGTCTCATGACATTAAGCCATTAGTGATTGATTCAGGTGCATCTCATCATATATAGTGACACTAGCTTGATTAAAACATTGTACCAATGAATGGAAATGTGATGATTGCTAATGGAGAAATTCCTATTAGAGGAATAGGAAGTCTTAAACTATTTGATAAGGAAACTAAAGCTTTTTATATGCCTGATTTACATCAAACTGTTATCTGTAAGAAATGTGCTACTGATGCAATGCAATGTTATATTCAGTCCTAATGATGTGAAGTTTCAGGATATTAAAGCAGCAAGATGATGGAAAGGGAGACTAAGGAGAAGCTATATTTTACTTGAAGATCTCACTCCTGTTTCTAGATATAGCTGCTCATTTACTTCTGTTTCTAGTTCTGGTTTAAGTAAAAATGCATTGTGGCATGCTAGATTAGGACACCCTCATAATAAGGCTTTAAAACTGATGTTGCCAGGTGTTTCCTTTGAGAATAATGATTGTGAAGCTTGCATTTTAGGCAAGCATTGTAGAACTGTCTTTAACCAGTCTACTACTGTTTATGAAAAGTGTTTTGATCTTATTCATTCTGATGTTTGGACTGCACCTTGCCTATCTAGAGAAAATCATAAGTATTATGTAACTTTCATTGATGAAAAATCCAAATACACCTGGTTAACCTAATTCCAACCAAAGATAGGGTACTTGATGCATTTAAAAACTTTCAATCCTATGTGACTAACCATTACAATGCCAAGATAAAGATTTTCAGGTCAGATAATGGAGGAGACACGGGACAAGCATTCAAGCTACACCTATCTCAGCATGGAATCCTTCATCAGACAAGCTGTCCCTATACCCCACAACAGAATGGTGTGGCTGAGAGGAAGAACAGGCATTTGATGGAAGTAGCCAGGTCCATGATGTTTCAATCCAATGTGCCAAAGAAGTTTGGGAGTGATGCTGTTGCTACGGCATGTTATCTCATCAACAGGACACCAACTCTGATCCTTCAAGGACAATCACCATTTGAGGTACTGAATCAGTACAAGCCTTCTCTCGAGCATATGAAGTCTTTGGATGTTTGTGTTTTGTGATGGCCTGGAGAGATAAGAAACAAGCTAGAAGCTAAGAGTTCAAAGGCAATGTTCATTGGATACTCATCAAGTCAGAAAGGATACAAGTGCTATGATCCTAACACAAGGAGAGTGTTAGTATCTAGAGAAGTGAAGTTTGTTTGAAGAGAAAGGATATTATGAAGGACAGAATTCAAGAAGACTTGAAGGATCTTACCTCTGATAGAGCTGAAACCTTGAGGATTATCCTAGAAGGCCTTGGAATCACATAATCAAGGACATCAAGGGGGGAGAAGCACTACCCAGTCCCGGATCATCAGACTTCCAACCTGAGCATGAGGGGGGGAATGAAACAAGAACTCAAACCGTGAGAAAAATAGAGAAGAGAGTCTGGCTCTCATGATCAAGCTGTGGAATCAAATGATCAAGAAAAGACTGAAGAGAGTCAGCTAAGGAAGAAGGAGCTGAAGCAAGTCAGCTAGGAGAAGAAGATCTGAAACAGTGTGCTGCCACAAGAAGAAGAACAAGAGATGGCGCAAGAAGGGCCAGTATTGAAAGAAGTACAAGGCTGAGAAAGGATCCTTCCAGTTGGGTAAACACAAGAGTACTACAATGCCCAAGCTGTGAAGCATCCTACTCAGGCCGTGTTTCTTTTGCTCAATATCCAGAAGCACATTGCGCATTCATGGTAAACTTGGATGAAATCACATTCCAAGAAGCTATGAAGAGGCAATGGAGGATAAGGAATGGAAGGAATCAGTAGGAGCTGAGGCAGGAGCTATGATAAAGAATGATACATGGTATGAGAGTGAACTACCAAAAGGGAAGAAGCTGTGTCTAGTAGATGGATCTTTACAATCAAGTACAGGCTGATGGGTCATTGAGAGGAAGAAGTCTAGACTAGTAGCATAGGGTTCACTCAGACTATGGAGAGGATTACATTGAGACATTTGCACCAGTAGCCAAGCTACACACCATTAGGATTGTTTTAAGCTTGGCTGTGAACCTTGGATGGGGATTGTGGCAAATGGATGTGAAGAATGCATTTCTACAAGGAACTTGAGGATGAAGTCTTATGTATCCTCCACCAGGTCTGGAACATCTAGTGAAGAGAGGGAATGTACTGAGGACTAAGAAAGCCATCTATGGGTTGAAGCAATCACCAAGAGCTTGGTTAACAAGTTGAGCACAACTCTGAATGGCCGAGGCTTCAAGAAGTCAGAATTGGATCACACTCTCTTTACACTCACTACTCCCTCAGGTATGGTTGCTCTCCTTGTATGTGGATGATATCATTATCACAGGGAGTGATAAGGAAGGTATCAAAGCAACCAAGGAGTTTCCTAAAGTCTATGTTTGAAATCAAAGACTTGGGAGAAATGAAATACTTCCTTGGAATTGAGATTTGTAGATCCAAGGAAGGTTGTTCATGTCCCAAAGGAAGTATACACTTGATCTTTTAAAGGTGCAGGTGCTTATGGAGGCAAGACAGCAAGGATGCCAATGGAGGATGGCTACAAAGTACCAGAGAGGGGGAGATTGAAGACAGCAAGCTTTCATGATCCTAAACTCTATAGAAAACTTGTTGGCAAATTGATTTACCTTACCATTACAGGCCTGATTATGTTTTGCTGTGAATCAGGTGAGTCAACACATGCAGCTTCAAAGGAACATCATTGGCGCATGGTGGAGAGGCTGCTTGATGTATCTAAATGGCTCGCCGTCAAGGAGTATGGATGGGATGCAATGGAAGCACAGAAGTGGTGGGATATTGTGATGCTGATTGGCAGAGATAGAGCTGACAGGAGATCAACTACCGGCTATTGCACATTCATTGGAGGCAACTTGTGACTTGGAAGAGCAAGAAGCAGAAGGTGGTTCTGTTCAAGTGCAGAAGCTGAGTATAGAGCCATGCTGAAGCTTACAAACGAGTTGGTGTGGATCAAAGGCATCTTGAAGCACTTGGAGATTGATCAAGCCACTCCAATGACAATGCATTGTGACATCAAGCTGCATTCACATTGCATCCAACTCGGTGTTCCATGAGAGAACGCACATTGAAGGTTGATTGCCACAAAGTGAGGCAGATGATTGTGTTAGGAGTGATCTTGCCATGCTATACAGAAGTGAAGATCAGTTGGCTGATGTATTCACCAAGGCTGCAGACAAAAACAATGGAGTCCATTCACATCAGATTGGGCCATAGATCTTGGGAAGAGAAGGAGCTGATCCCCTAGCTTGAGATCTTTACTCTTTTTCCTCATTAAGGTTTGTCCCAATGGGTTTTTCCTAGTGAGGTTTTTAATGAGGAAGATCTCATGGCTGTCCAAGCTTAGACTTTCACAAGCTAAGCTTGAGGGGGAGTGTTTGAGATGAGAGCCTTAGGTAGAAGAGAGCCTTAGAAGTATAAGCATTAGAGAGGAGTGGAAGCATCATTACGGACTGTACGGATATGGTCAGGGTCCGACGATCAGGCCGTACCATCATGCGGCGTTAAGGAGTTACTCGCTCATGTAAATAGTAAAACTAGCTAGAGTTACTTTACCTTAAGGCTGAGGAGTTTATCCGAACGTGAGAGGATTGAATAGCGCGTCTGACAGTCTGGCAAAGCCTGAAAGGTCAAGGCATTTCCAAGATGCCTACACATGTGGAGACTCTCATTGGAAAGGATTCCATGCGCCGTATCTGTTATCTGACTTCACATGCTTTTTCTCCTTTTGTGTAATCGAAACCTAGTGTCTCAAGCTCCATATATAAGTGTAATCACTCTCATTATAAATCAAGCAAGTTTGAGTCCTCTTAGTCCTCTCTCGTTATTCTTTAGAGACTCTTAATCTCATTTCATACTTTAATCTTCCTCTAAAATCTCTTTGAATTTCTAAAACTCAGTCACTCTAAAGAATCACTAAAAGTGATAATAGGAGTTGGGATGAAGAAGTTCCCCACTTTCAAATCAGGTGATTCCAGTTTCCCAGTTGGGAATAGCACAGCTTCTTCGTCCTTCCAATCAAACCAGGATGAATCACTTTGTGAAGCTTGATTTGGATACATAAAGTGGTGGAGAATCACCAGGAAGTTGAATAAATCTCATAGGAGTTGGGATGAAGAAGTTATCCCACTTTCAAATCAGGTGATTCCAGTTTCCCAGTTTGGGAATAGCACAGCTTCTTCGTCCTTCCAATCAAACCAGGATGAATCACTTTGTGAGAAGCTTGATTTGGATACATAAAGTGGTGGAGAATCACAGGAAGTTGAATAAATCTCATAGGAGTTGGGATGAAGAAGTTATCCCACTTTCAAATCAGGTGATTCCAGTTTCCCAGTTTGGGAATAGCAAGCACAGCTTCTTCGTCCTTCCAATCAAACCAGGATGAATCACTTTGTGAAAGCTTGATTTGGATACATAAAGTGGTGGAGAATCACCAGGAAGTTGAATAAATCTCATAGGAGTTGGGATGAAGAAGTTATCCCACTTTCAAATCAGGTGATTCCAGTTTCCCAGTTTGGGAATAGCACAGCTTCTTCGTCCTTCCAATCAAACCAGGATGAATCACTTTGTGAGAAGCTTGATTTGGATACATAAAGTGGTGGAGAATCATCAGGAAGTTGAATAAATCTCATAGGAGTTGGGATGAAGAAGTTATCCCACTTTCAAATCAGGTGATTCCAGTTTCCCAGTTTGGAATAGCACAGCTTCTTCGTCCTTCCAATCAAACCAGGATGAATCACTTTGTGAGAAGCTTGATTTGGATACATAAAGTGGTGGAGAATCACCAGGAAGTTGAATAAATCTCATAGGAGTTGGGATGAAGAAGTTATCCCACTTTCAAATCAGGTGATTCCAGTTTCCCATTTGGGAATAGCACAGCTTCTTCTTCGTCCTTCCAATCAAACCAGGATGAATCACTTTGTGAGAAGCTTGATTTGGATACATAAAGTGGTGGAGAATCACCAGGAAGTTGAATAAATCTCATAGGAGTTGGGATGAAGAAGTTATCCCACTTTCAAATCAGGTGATTCCAGTTTCCCAGTTTGGAATAGCACAGCTTCTTCGTCCTTCCAATCAAACCAGGATGAATCACTTGTGAGAAGCTTGATTTGGATACATAAAGTGGTGGAGAATCATCAGGAAGTTGAATAAATCTCATAGGAGTTGGGATGAAGAAGTTATCCCACTTTCAAATCAGGTGATTCCAGTTTCCCAGTTTGGGAATAGCACAGCTTCTTCGTCCTTCCAATCAAACCAGGATGAATCACTTTGTGAGAAGCTTGATTTGGATACATAAAGTGGTGGAGAATCACCAGGAAGTTGAATAAATCTCATAGGAGTTGGGATGAAGAAGTTATCCCACTTTCAAATCAGGTGATTCCAGTTTCCCAGTTTGGAATAGCACAGCTTTTTCGTCCTTCCAATCAAACCAGGATGAATCACTTTGTGAGAAGCTTGATTTGGATACATAAAGTGGTGGAGAATCACAGGAAGTTGAATAAATCTCATAGGAGTTGGGATGAAGAAGTTATCCCACTTTCAAATCAGGTGATTCCAGTTTCCCAGTTTGGGAATAGCACAGCTTCTTCGTCCTTCCAATCAAACCAGGATGAATCACTTTGTGAGAAGCTTGATTTGGATACATAAAGTGGTGGAGAATCACCAGGAAGTTGAATAAATCTCATAGGAGTTGGGATGAAGAAGTTATCCCACTTTCAAATCAGGTGATTCCAGTTTCCCAGTTTGGGAATAGCACAGCTTCTCGTCGTTCCAATCAAACCAGGATGAATCACTTTGTGAGAAGCTTGATTTGGATACATAAAGTGGTGGGAGAATCACAGGAAGTTGAATAAATCTCATAGGAGTTGGGATGAAGAAGTTATCCCACTTTCAAATCAGGTGATTCCAGTTTCCCAGTTTGGGAATAGCACAGCTTCTTCGTCCTTCCAATCAAACCAGGATGAATCACTTTGTGAGAAGCTTGATTTGGATACATAAGTGGTGGAGAATCATCAGGAAGTTGAATAATCTCATAGGAGTTGGGATGAAGAAGTTATCCCACTTTCAAATCAGGTGATTCCAGTTTCCCAGTTTGGGAATAGCACAGCTTCTTCGTCCTTCCAATCAAACCAGGATGAATCACTTTGTGAGAAGCTTGATTTGGATACATAAAGTGGTGGAGAATCATCAGGAAGTTGAATAAATCTCATAGGAGTTGGGATGAAGAAGTTATCCCACTTTCAAATCAGGTGATTCCAGTTTCCCAGTTTGGGAATAGCACAGCTTCTTCGTCCTTCCAATCAAACCAGGATGAATCACTTTGTGAGAAGCTTGATTTGGATACATAAAGTGGTGGAGAATCATCAGGAAGTTGAATAAATCTCATAGGAGTTGGGATGAAGAAGTTATCCCACTTTCAAATCAGGTGATTCCAGTTTCCCAGTTTGGGAATAGCACAGCTTCTTCGTCCTTCCAATCAAACCAGGATGAATCACTTTGTGAGAAGCTTGATTTGGATACATAAAGTGGTGGAGAATCACCAGGAAGTTGAATAAATCTCATAGGAGTTGGGAAGAGAAGAAGTTCCACTTTTCAAATCAGGTGATTCCAGTTTCCCAGTTTGGGAATAGCACAGCTTCTTCTTCGTCCTTCCAATCAAACCAGGATGAATCACTTTGTGAGAAGCTTGATTTGGATACATAAAGTGGTGGAGAATCATCAGGAAGTTGAATAAATCTCATAGGAGTTGGGATGAAGAAGTTATCCCACTTTCAAATCAGGTGATTCCAGTTTCCCAGTTTGGGAATAGCACAGCTTCTTCTTCGTCCTTCCAATCAAACCAGGATGAATCACTTTGTGAGAAGCTTGATTTGGATACATAAAGTGGTGGAGAATCACCAGGAAGTTGAATAAATCTCATAGGAGTTGGGATGAAGAAGTTATCCCACTTTCAAATCAGGTGATTCCAGTTTCCCAGTTTGGGAATAGCACAGCTTCTTCGTCGTCTTCCAATCAAACCAGGATGAATCACTTTGTGAGAAGCTTGATTTGGATACATAAAGTGGTGGAGAATCACCAGGAAGTTGAATAAATCTCATAGGAGTTGGGATGAAGAAGTTATCCCACTTTCAAATCAGGTGATTCCAGTTTCCCAGTTTGGGAATAGCACAGCTTCTTCGTCCTTCCAATCAAACCAGGATGAATCACTTTGTGAGAAGCTTGATTTGGATACATAAAGTGGTGGAGAATCACCAGGAAGTTGAAAAATCTCATAGGAGTTGGGATGAAGAAGTTATCCCACTTTCAAATCAGGTGATTCCAGTTTCCCAGTTTGGGTACAGCTTCTTCGTCCTTCCAATCAAACCAGGATGAATCACTTTGTGAGAAGCTTGATTTGGATACATAAAGTGGTGGAGAATCACCAGGAAGTTGAATAAATCTCATAGGAGTTGGGATGAAGAAGTTATCCCACTTTCAAATCAGGTGATTCCAGTTTCCCAGTTTGGGAATAGCACAGCTTCTTCGTCCTTCCAATCAAACCAGGATGAATCACTTTGTGAGAAGCTTGATTTGGATACATAAAGTGGTGGAGAATCATCAGGAAGTTGAATAAATCTCATAGGAGTTGGGATGAAGAAGTTATCCCACTTTCAAATCAGGTGATTCCAGTTTCCCAGTTTGGGAATAGCACAGCTTCTTCGTCCTTCCAATCAAACCAGGATGAATCACTTTGTGAGAAGCTTGATTTGGATACATAAAGTGGTGGAGAATCACCAGGAAGTTGAATAAATCTCATAGGAGTTGGGATGAAGAAGTTATCCCACTTTCAAATCAGGTGATTCCAGTTTCCCAGTTTGGGAATAGCACAGCTTCTTCGTCCTTCCAATCAAACCAGGATGAATCACTTTGTGAGAAGCTTGATTTGGATACATAAAGTGGTGGAGAATCACAGGAAGTTGAATAAATCTCATAGGAGTTGGGATGAAGAAGTTATCCCACTTTCAAATCAGGTGATTCCAGTTTCCCAGTTTTGGGAATAGCACAGCTTCTTCTTCGTCCTTCCAATCAAACCAGGATGAATCACTTTGTGAGAAGCTTGATTTGGATACATAAAGTGGTGGAGAATCCATCAGGAAGTTGAATAAATCTCATAGGAGTTGGGATGAAGAAGTTATCCCACTTTCAAATCAGGTGATTCCAGTTTCCCAGTTTGGGAATAGCACAGCTTCTTCGTCCTTCCAATCAAACCAGGATGAATCACTTTGTGAGAAGCTTGATTTGGATACATAAAGTGGTGGAGAATCATCAGGAAGTTGAATAAATCTCATAGGAGTTGGGATGAAGAAGTTATCCCACTTTCAAATCAGGTGATTCCAGTTTCCCAGTTTGGGAATAGCACAGCTTCTTCGTCCTTCCAATCAAACCAGGATGAATCACTTTGTGAGAAGCTTGATTTGGATACATAAAGTGGTGGAGAATCACCAGGAAGTTGAATAAATCTCATAGGAGTTGGGATGAAGAAGTTATCCCACTTTCAAATCAGGTGATTCTAGTTTCCAGTTTGGGAATAGCACAGCTTCTTCGTCCTTCCAATCAAACCAGGATGAATCACTTTGTGAGAAGCTTGATTTGGATACATAAAGTGGTGGAGAATCACCAGGAAGTTGAATAAATCTCATAGGAGTTGGGATGAAGAAGTTATCCCACTTTCAAATCAGGTGATTCCAGTTTCCCAGTTTGGGAATAGCACAGCTTCTTCGTCCTTCCAATCAAACCAGGATGAATCACTTTGTGAGAAGCTTGATTTGGATACATAAAGTGGTGGAGAATCACCAGGAAGTTGAATAAATCTCATAGGAGTTGGGATGAAGAAGTTATCCCACTTTCAAATCAGGTGATTCCAGTTTCCCAGTTTGGGAATAGCACAGCTTCTTCTTCGTCTTCCAATCAAACCAGGATGAATCACTTTGTGAGAAGCTTGATTTGGATACATAAAGTGGTGGAGAATCATCAGGAAGTTGAATAAATCTCATAGGAGTTGGGATGAAGAAGTTATCCCACTTTCAAATCAGGTGATTCCAGTTTCCCAGTTTGGGAATAGCACAGCTTCTTCGTCCTTCCAATCAAACCAGGATGAATCACTTTGTGAGAAGCTTGATTTGGATACATAAAGTGGTGGAGAATCACCAGGAAGTTGAATAAATCTCAGGAGTTGGGATGAAGAAGTTATCCCACTTTCAAATCAGGTGATTTCAGTTTCCCAGTTTGGGAATAGCACAGCTTCTTCGTCCTTCCAATCAAACCAGGATGAATCACTTTGTGAGAAGCTTGATTTGGATACATAAAGTGGTGGAGAATCACCAGGAAGTTGAATAAATCTCATAGGAGTTGGGATGAAGAAGTTATCCCACTTTCAAATCAGGTGATTCCAGTTTCCCAGTTTGGGAATAGCACAGCTTCTTCGTCCTTCCAATCAAACCAGGATGAATCACTTTGTGAGAAGCTTGATTTGGATACATAAAGTGGTGGAGAATCACCAGGAAGTTGAATAAATCTCATAGGAGTTGGGATGAAGAAGTTATCCCACTTTCAAATCAGGTGATTCCAGTTTCCCAGTTTGGGAATAGCACAGCTTCTTCGTCCTTCCAATCAAACCAGGATGAATCACTTTGTGAGAAGCTTGATTTGGATACATAAAGTGGTGGAGAATCACCAGGAAGTTGAATAAATCTCATAGGAGTTGGGATGAAGAAGTTATCCCACTTTCAAATCAGGTGATTCCAGTTTCCCAGTTTGGGAATAGCACAGCTTCTTCGTCCTTCCAATCAAACCAGGATGAATCACTTTGTGAGAAGCTTGATTTGGATACATAAAGTGGTGGAGAATCACCAGGAAGTTGAATAAATCTCATAGGAGTTGGGATGAAGAAGTTATCCCACTTTCAAATCAGGTGATTCCAGTTCCCAGTTTGGGAATAGCACAGCTTCTTCGTCCTTCCAATCAAACCAGGATGAATCTCTTTGTGAGAAGCTTGATTTGGATACATAAAGTGGTGGAGAATCATCAGGAAGTTGAATAAATCTCATAGGAGTTGGGATGAAGAAGTTATCCCACTTTCAAATCAGGTGATTCCAGTTTCCCAGTTTGGGAATAGCACAGCTTCTTCGTCCTTCCAATCAAACCAGGATGAATCACTTTGTGAGAAGCTTGATTTGGATACATAAAGTGGTGGAGAATCACAGGAAGTTGAATAAATCTCATAGGAGGGATGAAGAAGTTATCCCACTTTCAAATCAGGTGATTCCAGTTTCCCAGTTTGGGAATAGCACAGCTTCTTCGTCCTTCCAATCAAACCAGGATGAATCTCTTTGTGAGAAGCTTGATTTGGATACATAAAGTGGTGGAGAATCATCAGGAAGTTGAATAAATCTCATAGGAGTTGGGATGAAGAAGTTATCCACTTTCAAATCAGGTGATTCCAGTTTCCCAGTTTGGGAATAGCACAGCTTCTTCGTCCTTCCAATCAAACCAGGATGAATCACTTTTGTGAAGCTTGATTTGGATACATAAAGTGGTGGAGAATCACAGGAAGTTGAATAAATCTCATAGGAGTTGGATGAAGAAGTTATCCCACTTTCAAATCAGGTGATTCCAGTTTCCCAGTTTGGGAATAGCACAGCTTCTTCGTCCTTCCAATCAAACCAGGATGAATCTCTTTGTGAGAAGCTTGATTTGGATACATAAAGTGGTGGAGAATCATCAGGAAGTTGAATAAATCTCATAGGAGTTGGGATGAAGAAGTTATCCCACTTTCAAATCAGGTGATTCCAGTTTCCCAGTTTGGGAATAGCACAGCTTCTTCGTCGTTCCAATCAAACCAGGATGAATCACTTTGTGAGAAGCTTGATTTGGATACATAAAGTGGTGGAGAATCACCAGGAAGTTGAATAACTCATAGGAGTTGGGATGAAGAAGTTATCCCACTTTCAAATCAGGTGATTCCAGTTTCCCAGTTTGGGAATAGCACAGCTTCTTCGTCCTTCCAATCAAACCAGGATGAATCACTTTGTGAGAAGCTTGATTTGGATACATAAAGTGGTGGAGAATCACCAGGAAGTTGAATAAATCTCATAGGAGTTGGGATGAAGAAGTTATCCCACTTTCAAATCAGGTGATTCCAGTTTCCCAGTTTGGGAATAGCACAGCTTCTTCGTCCTTCCAATCAAACCAGGATGAATCACTTTGTGAGAAGCTTGATTTGGATACATAAAGTGGTGGAGAATCACCAGGAAGTTGAATAAATCATAGGAGTTGGGATGAAGAAGTTTCCCACTTTCAAATCAGGTGATTCCAGTTTCCCAGTTTGGGAATAGCACAGCTTCTTCGTCCTTCCAATCAAACCAGGATGAATCACTTTGTGAGAAGCTTGATTTGGATACATAAAGTGGTGGAGAATCACCAGGAAGTTGAATAAATCTCATAGGAGTTGGGATGAAGAAGTTATCCCACTTTCAAATCAGGTGATTCCAGTTTCCCAGTTTGGGAATAGCACAGCTTCTTCTTCGTCCTTCCAATCAAACCAGGATGAATCACTTTGTGAGAAGCTTGATTTGGATACATAAAGTGGTGGAGAATCACAGGAAGTTGAATAAATCTCATAGGAGTTGGGATGAAGAAGTTATCCCACTTTCAAATCAGGTGATTCCAGTTTCCCAGTTTGGGAATAGCACAGCTTCTTCGTCCTTCCAATCAAACCAGGATGAATCACTTTGTGAGAAGCTTGATTTGGATACATAAAGTGGTGGAGAATCACAGGAAGTTGAATAAATCTCATAGGAGTTGGGATGAAGAAGTTATCCCACTTTCAAATCAGGTGATTCCAGTTTCCCAGTTTGGGAATAGCACAGCTTCTTCGTCCTTCCAATCAAACCAGGATGAATCACTTTGTGAGAAGCTTGATTTGGATACATAAAGTGGTGGAGAATCACCAGGAAGTTGAATAAATCTCATAGGAGTTGGGATGAAGAAGTTATCCCACTTTCAAATCAGGTGATTCCAGTTTCCCAGTTTGGGAATAGCACAGCTTCTTCGTCCTTCCAATCAAACCAGGATGAATCACTTTGTGAGAAGCTTGATTTGGATACATAAAGTGGTGGAGAATCATCAGGAAGTTGAATAAATCTCATAGGAGTTGGGATGAAGTTATCCCACTTTCAAATCAGGTGATTCCAGTTTCCCAGTTTGGGAATAGCACAGCTTCTTCGTCCTTCCAATCAAACCAGGATGAATCACTTTGTGAGAAGCTTGATTTGGATACATAAAGTGGTGGAGAATCATCAGGAAGTTGAATAAATCTCATAGGAGTTGGGATGAAGAAGTTATCCCACTTTCAAATCAGGTGATTCCAGTTTCCCAGTTTGGGAATAGCACAGCTTCTTCGTCCTTCCAATCAAACCAGGATGAATCTTTGTGAGAAGCTTGATTTGGATACATAAAGTGGTGGAGAATCATCAGGAAGTTGAATAAATCTCATAGGAGTTGGGATGAAGAAGTTATCCCACTTTCAAATCAGGTGATTCCAGTTTCCCAGTTTGGGAATAGCACAGCTTCTTCGTCCTTCCAATCAAACCAGGATGAATCACTTTGTGAGAAGCTTGATTTGGATACATAAAGTGGTGGAGAATCACCAGGAAGTTGAATAAATCTCATAGGAGTTGGGATGAAGAAGTTATCCCACTTTCAAATCAGGTGATTCCAGTTTCCCAGTTTGGGAATAGCACAGCTTCTTCGTCCTTCCAATCAAACCAGGATGAATCTCTTTGTGAGAAGCTTGATTTGGATACATAAAGTGGTGGAGAATCACCAGGAAGTTGAATAAATCTCATAGGAGTTGGGATGAAGAAGTTATCCCACTTTCAAATCAGGTGATTCCAGTTTCCCAGTTTGGGAATAGCACAGCTTCTTCGTCCTTCCAATCAAACCAGGATGAATCACTTTGTGAGAAGCTTGATTTGGATACATAAAGTGTGGAGAATCACCAGGAAGTTGAATAAATCTCATAGGAGTTGGGATGAAGAAGTTATCCCACTTTCAAATCAGGTGATTCCAGTTTCCCAGTTTGGGAATAGCACAGCTTCTTCGTCCTTCCAATCAAACCAGGATGAATCACTTTGTGAGAAGCTTGATTTGGATACATAAAGTGGTGGAGAATCATCAGGAAGTTGAATAAATCTCATAGGAGTTGGGATGAAGAAGTTATCCCACTTTCAAATCAGGTGATTCCAGTTTCCCAGTTTGGGAATAGCACAGCTTCTTCGTCCTTCCAATCAAACCAGGATGAATCACTTTGTGAGAAGCTTGATTTGGATACATAAAGTGGTGGAGAATCATCAGGAAGTTGAATAAATCTCATAGGAGTTGGGATGAAGAAGTTATCCCCCCTTTCAAATCAGGTGATTCCAGTTTCCCAGTTTGGGAATAGCACAGCTTCTTCCGTCCTTCCAATCAAACCAGGATGAATCACTTTGTGAGAAGCTTGATTTGGATACATAAAGTGGTGGAGAATCACCAGGAAGTTGAATAAATCTCATAGGAGTTGGGATGAAGAAGTTATCCCACTTTCAAATCAGGTGATTCCAGTTTCCCAGTTTGGGAATAGCACAGCTTCTTCGTCCTTCCAATCAAACCAGGATGAATCACTTTGAGAAGCTTGATTTGGATACATAAAGTGGTGGAGAATCATCAGGAAGTTGAATATCTCATAGGAGTTGGGATGAAGAAGTTATCCCACTTTCAAATCAGGTGATTCCAGTTTCCCAGTTTGGGAATAGCACAGCTTCTTCGTCCTTCCAATCAAACCAGGATGAATCACTTTGTGAGAAGCTTGATTTGGATACATAAAGTGGTGGAGAATCACCAGGAAGTTGAATAAATCTCATAGGAGTTGGGATGAAGAAGTTATCCCACTTTCAAATCAGGTGATTCCAGTTTCCAGTTTGGGAATAGCACAGCTTCTTCGTCCTTCCAATCAAACCAGGATGAATCTCTTTGTGAGAAGCTTGATTTGGATACATAAAGTGGTGGAGAATCACCAGGAAGTTGAATAAATCTCATAGGAGTTGGGATGAAGAAGTTATCCCACTTTCAAATCAGGTGATTCCAGTTTCCCAGTTTGGGAATAGCACAGCTTCTTCTTCGTCCTTCCAATCAAACCAGGATGAATCACTTTGTGAGAAGCTTGATTTGGATACATAAAGTGGTGGAGAATCATCAGGAAGTTGAATAAATCTCATAGGAGTTGGGATGAAGAAGTTATCCCACTTTCAAATCAGGTGATTCCAGTTTCCCAGTTTGGGAATAGCACAGCTTCTTCGTCCTTCCAATCAAACCAGGATGAATCACTTTGTGAGAAGCTTGATTTGGATACATAAAGTGGTGGAGAATCATCAGGAAGTTGAATAAATCTCATAGGAGTTGGGATGAAGAAGTTATCCCACTTTCAAATCAGGTGATTCCAGTTTCCCAGTTTGGGAAAAGCACAGCTTCTTCGTCCTTCCAATCAAACCAGGATGAATCACTTTGTGAGAAGCTTGATTTGGATACATAAAGTGGTGGAGAATCATCAGGAAGTTGAATAAATCTCATAGGAGTTGGGATGAAGAAGTTATCCCACTTTCAAATCAGGTGATTCCAGTTTCCCAGTTTGGGAATAGCACAGCTTCTTCGTCCTTCCAATCAAACCAGGATGAATCACTTTGTGAGAAGCTTGATTTGGATACATAAAGTGGTGGAGAATCATCAGGAAGTTGAATAAATCTCATAGGAGTTGGGATGAAGAAGTTATCCCACTTTCAAATCAGGTGATTCCAGTTTCCCAGTTTGGGAATAGCACAGCTTCTTCGTCCTTCCAATCAAACCAGGATGAATCACTTTGTGAGAAGCTTGATTTGGATACATAAAGTGGTGGAGAATCATCAGGAAGTTGAATAAATCTCATAGGAGTTGGGATGAAGAAGTTATCCCACTTTCAAATCAGGTGATTCCATTTTCAGTTTGGGAATAGCACAGCTTCTTCTTCGTCCTTCCAATCAAACCAGGATGAATCACTTTGTGAGAAGCTTGATTTGGATACATAAAGTGGTGGAGAATCACCAGGAAGTTGAATAAATCTCATAGGAGTTGGGATGAAGAAGTTATCCCACTTTCAAATCAGGTGATTCCAGTTTCCAGTTTGGGAATAGCACAGCTTCTTCGTCCTTCCAATCAAACCAGGATGAATCACTTTGTGAGAAGCTTGATTTGGATACATAAAGTGTGGAGAATCATCAGGAAGTTGAATAAACTCATAGGAGTTGGATGAAGAAGTTATCCCACTTTCAAATCAGGTGATTCCAGTTTCCCAGTTTGGAATAGCACAGCTTCAGCTTCTTCGTCCTTCCAATCAAACCAGGATGAATCACTTTGTGAGAAGCTTGATTTGGATACATAAAGTGGTGGAGAATCACCTGGAAGTTGAATAATCTCATAGGAGTTGGGATGAAGAAGTTATCCCACTTTCAAATCAGGTGATTCCAGTTTCCCAGTTTGGGAATAGCACAGCTTCTTCGTCCTTCCAATCAAACCAGGATGAATCACTTTGTGAGAAGCTTGATTTGGATACATAAAGTGGTGGAGAATCACCAGGAAGTTGAATAAATCTCATAGGAGTTGGGATGAAGAAGTTATCCCACTTTCAAATCAGGTGATTCCAGTTTCCCAGTTTGGGAATAGCACAGCTTCTTCTTCGTCGTTCCAATCAAACCAGGATGAATCTCTTTGTGAGAAGCTTGATTTGGATACATAAAGTGGTGGAGAATCATCAGGAAGTTGAATAAATCTCATAGGAGTTGGGATGAAGAAGTTATCCCACTTTCAAATCAGGTGATTCCAGTTTCCCAGTTTGGGAATAGCACAGCTTCTTCGTCCTTCCAATCAAACCAGGATGAATCACTTTGTGAGAAGCTTGATTTGGATACATAAAGTGGTGGAGAATCACCAGGAAGTTGAATAAATCTCATAGGAGTTGGGATGAAGAAGTTATCCCACTTTCAAATCAGGTGATTCCAGTTTCCCAGTTTGGGAATAGCACAGCTTCTTCGTCCTTCCAATCAAACCAGGATGAATCACTTTGTGAGAAGCTTGATTTGGATACATAAAGTGGTGGAGAATCATCAGGAAGTTGAATAAATCTCATAGGAGTTGGGATGAAGAAGTTATCCCACTTTCAAATCAGGTGATTCCAGTTTCCCAGTTTGGGAATAGCACAGCTTCTTCGTCCTTCCAATCAAACCAGGATGAATCACTTTGTGAGAAGCTTGATTTGGATACATAAAGTGGTGGAGAATCATCAGGAAGTTGAATAAATCTCATAGGAGTTGGGATGAAGAAGTTATCCCACTTTCAAATCAGGTGATTCCAGTTTCCCAGTTTGGGAATAGCACAGCTTCTTCGTCCTTCCAATCAAACCAGGATGAATCTCTTTGTGAGAAGCTTGATTTGGATACATAAAGTGGTGGAGAATCATCAGGAAGTTGAATAAATCTCATAGGAGTTGGGATGAAGAAGTTATCCCACTTTCAAATCAGGTGATTCCAGTTTCCCAGTTTGGGAATAGCACAGCTTCTTCGTCCTTCCAATCAAACCAGGATGAATCACTTTGTGAGAAGCTTGATTTGGATACATAAAGTGGTGGAGAATCACCAGGAAGTTGAATAAATCTCATAGGAGTTGGGATGAAGAAGTTATCCCACTTTCAAATCAGGTGATTCCAGTTTCCCAGTTTGGGAATAGCACAGCTTCTTCTTCGTCCTTCCAATCAAACCAGGATGAATCTCTTTGTGAGAAGCTTGATTTGGATACATAAAGTGGTGGAGAATCATCAGGAAGTTGAATAAATCTCATAGGAGTTGGGATGAAGAAGTTATCCCACTTTCAAATCAGGTGATTCCAGTTTCCCAGTTTGGGAATAGCACAGCTTCTTCTTCGTCCTTCCAATCAAACCAGGATGAATCACTTTGTGAGAAGCTTGATTTGGATACATAAAGTGGTGGAGAATCATCAGGAAGTTGAATAAATCTCATAGGAGTTGGGATGAAGAAGTTATCCCACTTTCAAATCAGGTGATTCCAGTTTCCCAGTTTGGGAATAGCACAGCTTCTTCGTCCTTCCAATCAAACCAGGATGAATCTCTTTGTGAGAAGCTTGATTTGGATACATAAATGGTGGAGAATCACCAGGAAGTAGAATAAATCTCATAGGAGTTGGGATGAAGAAGTTATCCCACTTTCAAATCAGGTGATTCCAGTTTCCCAGTTTGGAATAGCACAGCTTCTTCGTCCTTCCAATCAAACCAGGATGAATCACTTTGTGAGAAGCTTGATTTGGATACATAAAGTGGTGGAGAATCATCAGGAAGTTGAATAAATCTCATAGGAGTTGGGATGAAGAAGTTATCCCACTTTCAAATCAGGTGATTCCAGTTTCCCAGTTTGGGAATAGCACAGCTTCTTCGTCCTTCCAATCAAACCAGGATGAATCACTTTGTGAGAAGCTTGATTTGGATACATAAAGTGGTGGAGAATCATCAGGAAGTTGAATAAATCTCATAGGAGTTGGGATGAAGAAGTTATCCCACTTTCAAATCAGGTGATTCCAGTTTCCCAGTTTGGGAATAGCACAGCTTCTTCGTCCTTCCAATCAAACCAGGATGAATCACTTTGTGAGAAGCTTGATTTGGATACATAAAGTGGTGGAGAATCACCAGGAAGTTGAATAAATCTCATAGGAGTTGGGATGAAGAAGTTATCCCACTTTCAAATCAGGTGATTCCAGTTTCCCAGTTTGGGAATAGCACAGCTTCTTCGTCCTTCCAATCAAACCAGGATGAATCACTTTGTGAGAAGCTTGATTTGGATACATAAAGTGGTGGAGAATCACCAGGAAGTTGAATAAATCTCATAGGAGTTGGGATGAAGAAGTTATCCCACTTTCAAATCAGGTGATTCCAGTTTCCCAGTTTGGGAATAGCACAGCTTCTTCGTCCTTCCAATCAAACCAGGATGAATCACTTTGTGAGATGCTTGATTTGGATACATAAAGTGGTGGAGAATCACCAGGAAGTTGAATAAATCTCATAGGAGTTGGGATGAAGAAGTTATCCCACTTTCAAATCAGGTGATTCCAGTTTCCCAGTTTTGGAATAGCACAGCTTCTTCGTCCTTCCAATCAAACCAGGATGAATCACTTTGTGAGAAGCTTGATTTGGATACATAAAGTGGTGGAGAATCATCAGGAAGTTGAATAAATCTCATAGGAGTTGGGATGAAGAAGTTATCCCACTTTCAAATCAGGTGATTCCAGTTTCCCAGTTTGGGAATAGCACAGCTTCTTCGTCCTTCCAATCAAACCAGGATGAATCACTTTGTGAGAAGCTTGATTTGGATACATAAAGTGGTGGAGAATCACCAGGAAGTTGAATAAATCTCATAGGAGTTGGGATGAAGAAGTTATCCCACTTTCAAATCAGGTGATCCAGTTTCCCAGTTTGGGAATAGCACAGCTTCTTCGTCCTTCCAATCAAACCAGGATGAATCACTTTGTGAGAAGCTTGATTTGGATACATAAAGTGGTGGAGAATCACCAGAAGTTGAATAAATCTCATAGGAGTTGGGATGAAGAAGTTATCCCACTTTCAAATCAGGTGATTCCAGTTTCCCAGTTTGGGAATAGCACAGCTTCTTCGTCCTTCCAATCAAACCAGGATGAATCACTTTGTGAGAAGCTTGATTTGGATACATAAAGTGGTGGAGAATCACAGGAAGTTGAATAAATCTCATAGGAGTTGGGATGAAGAAGTTATCCCACTTTCAAATCAGGTGATTCCAGTTTCCCAGTTTGGGAATAGCACAGCTTCTTCGTCCTTCCAATCAAACCAGGATGAATCACTTTGTGAGAAGCTTGATTTGGATACATAAAGTGGTGGAGAATCACAGGAAGTTGAATAAATCTCATAGGAGTTGGGATGAAGAAGTTATCCCACTTTCAAATCAGGTGATTCCAGTTTCCCAGTTTGGGAATAGCACAGCTTCTTCGTCCTTCCAATCAAACCAGGATGAATCACTTTGTGAGAAGCTTGATTTGGATACATAAAGTGGTGGAGAATCATCAGGAAGTTGAATAAATCTCATAGGAGTTGGGATGAAGAAGTTATCCCACTTTCAAATCAGGTGATTCCAGTTTCCCAGTTTGGGAATAGCACAGCTTCTTCGTCCTTCCAATCAAACCAGGATGAATCACTTTGTGAGAAGCTTGATTTGGATACATAAAGTGGTGGAGAATCATCAGGAAGTTGAATAAATCTCATAGGAGTTGGGATGAAGAAGTTATCCCACTTTCAAATCAGGTGATTCCAGTTTCCCAGTTTGGGAATAGCACAGCTTCTTCGTCCTTCCAATCAAACCAGGATGAATCACTTGTGAGAAGCTTGATTTGGATACATAAAGTGGTGGAGAATCACCAGGAAGTTGAATAAATCTCATAGGAGTTGGGATGAAGAAGTTATCCCACTTTCAAATCAGGTGATTCCATTTCCCAGTTTGGGAATAGCACAGCTTCTTCGTCCTTCCAATCAAACCAGGATGAATCACTTTGAGAAGCTTGATTTGGATACATAAAGTGGTGGAGAATCATCAGGAAGTTGAATAAATCTCATAGGAGTTGGGATGAAGAAGTTATCCCACTTTCAAATCAGGTGATTCCAGTTTCCCAGTTTGGGAATAGCACAGCTTCTTCGTCCTTCCAATCAAACCAGGATGAATCTCTTTGTGAGAAGCTTGATTTGGATACATAAAGTGGTGGAGAATCACCAGGAAGTTGAATAAATCTCATAGGAGTTGGGATGAAGAAGTTATCCCACTTTCAAATCAGGTGATTCCAGTTTCCCAGTTTGGGAATAGCACAGCTTCTTCGTCCTTCCAATCAAACCAGGATGAATCACTTTGTGAGAAGCTTGATTTGGATACATAAAGTGGTGGAGAATCACCAGGAAGTTGAATAAATCTCATAGGAGTTGGGATGAAGAAGTTATCCCACTTTCAAATCAGGTGATTCCAGTTTCCCAGTTTGGGAATAGCACAGCTTCTTCGTCCTTCCAATCAAACCAGGATGAATCACTTTGTGAGAAGCTTGATTTGGATACATAAAGTGGTGGAGAATCATCAGGAAGTTGAATAAATCTCATAGGAGTTGGGATGAAGAAGTTATCCCACTTTCAAATCAGGTGATTCCAGTTTCCCAGTTTGGGAATAGCACAGCTTCTTCGTCCTTCCAATCAAACCAGGATGAATCACTTTGTGAGAAGCTTGATTTGGATACATAAAGTGGTGGAGAATCATCAGGAAGTTGAATAAATCTCATAGGAGTTGGGATGAAGAAGTTATCCCACTTTCAAATCAGGTGATTCCTTTCCCAGTTTGGGAATAGCACAGCTTCTTCTTCGTCCTTCCAATCAAACCAGGATGAATCACTTTGTGAGAAGCTTGATTTGGATACATAAAGTGGTGGAGAATCACAGGAAGTTGAATAAATCTCATAGGAGTTGGGATGAAGAAGTTATCCCACTTTCAAATCAGGTGATTCCAGTTTCCAGTTTGGGAATAGCACAGCTTCTTCGTCCTTCCAATCAAACCAGGATGAATCACTTTGTGAGAAGCTTGATTTGGATACATAAAGTGGTGGAGAATCACCAGGAAGTTGAATAAATCTCATAGGAGTTGGGATGAAGAAGTTATCCCACTTTCAAATCAGGTGATTCCAGTTTCCAGTTTGGGAATAGCACTTCTTCTTCGTCCTTCCAATCAAACCAGGATGAATCACTTTGTGAGAAGCTTGATTTGGATACATAAAGTGGTGGAGAATCACAGGAAGTTGAATAAATCTCATAGGAGTTGGGATGAAGAAGTTATCCCACTTTCAAATCAGGTGATTCCAGTTTCCCAGTTTGGGAATAGCACAGCTTCTTCGTCCTTCCAATCAAACCAGGATGAATCACTTTGTGAGAAGCTTGATTTGGATACATAAAGTGGTGGAGAATCATCAGGAAGTTGAATAAATCTCATAGGAGTTGGGATGAAGAAGTTATCCCACTTTCAAATCAGGTGATTCCAGTTTCCCAGTTTGGAATAGCACATTCGCTTCTTCGTCCTTCCAATCAAACCAGGATGAATCACTTTGTGAGAAGCTTGATTTGGATACATAAAGTGGTGGAGAATCACAGGAAGTTGAATAAATCTCATAGGAGTTGGGATGAAGAAGTTATCCCACTTTCAAATCAGGTGATTCCAGTTTCCCAGTTTGGGAATAGCACAGCTTCTTCGTCCTTCCAATCAAACCAGGATGAATCACTTGTGAGAAGCTTGATTTGGATACATAAAGTGGTGGAGAATCACCAGGAAGTTGAATAAATCTCATAGGAGTTGGGATGAAGAAGTTATCCCACTTTCAAATCAGGTGATTCCAGTTTCCCAGTTTGGGAATAGCACAGCTTCTTCGTCCTTCCAATCAAACCAGGATGAATCACTTTGTGAGAAGCTTGATTTGGATACATAAAGTGGTGGAGAATCACCAGGAAGTTGAATAAATCTCATAGGAGTTGGGATGAAGAAGTTATCCCACTTTCAAATCAGGTGATTCCAGTTTCCCAGTTTGGGAATAGCACAGCTTCTTCTTCGTCCTTCCAATCAAACCAGGATGAATCACTTTGTGAGAAGCTTGATTTGGATACATAAAGTGGTGGAGAATCACAGGAAGTTGAATAAATCTCATAGGAGTTGGGATGAAGAAGTTATCCCACTTTCAAATCAGGTGATTCCAGTTTCCCAGTTTGGGAATAGCACAGCTTCTTCGTCCTTCCAATCAAACCAGGATGAATCACTTTGTGAGAAGCTTGATTTGGATACATAAAGTGGTGGAGAATCATCAGGAAGTTGAATAAATCTCATAGGAGTTGGGATGAAGAAGTTATCCCACTTTCAAATCAGGTGATTCCAGTTTCCCAGTTTGGGAATAGCACAGCTTCTTCGTCCTTCCAATCAAACCAGGATGAATCACTTTGTGAGAAGCTTGATTTGGATACATAAAGTGGTGGAGAATCACCAGGAAGTTGAATAAATCTCATAGGAGTTGGGATGAAGAAGTTATCCCACTTTCAAATCAGGTGATTCCAGTTTCCCAGTTTGGGAATAGCACAGCTTCTTCGTCCTTCCAATCAAACCAGGATGAATCACTTTGTGAGAAGCTTGATTTGGATACATAAAGTGGTGGAGAATCATCAGGAAGTTGAATAAATCTCATAGGAGTTGGGATGAAGAAGTTATCCCACTTTCAAATCAGGTGATTCAGTTTCCCCCAGTTTGGGAATAGCACAGCTTCTTCTTCGTCCTTCCAATCAAACCAGGATGAATCACTTTGTGAGAAGCTTGATTTGGATACATAAAGTGGTGGAGAATCATCAGGAAGTTGAATAAATCTCATAGGAGTTGGGATGAAGAAGTTATCCCACTTTCAAATCAGGTGATTCCAGTTTCCCAGTTTGGGAATAGCACAGCTTCTTCGTCTTCCTTCCAATCAAACCAGGATGAATCACTTTGTGAGAAGCTTGATTTGGATACATAAAGTGGTGGAGAATCATCAGGAAGTTGAATAAATCTCATAGGAGTTGGGATGAAGAAGTTATCCCACTTTCAAATCAGGTGATTCCAGTTTCCCAGTTGGGAATAGCACAGCTTCTTCTTCGTCCTTCCAATCAAACCAGGATGAATCACTTTGTGAGAAGCTTGATTTGGATACATAAAGTGGTGGAGAATCACCAGGAAGTTGAATAAATCTCATAGGAGTTGGGATGAAGAAGTTATCCCACTTTCAAATCAGGTGATTCCAGTTTCCCAGTTTGGGAATAGCACAGCTTCTTCGTCCTTCCAATCAAACCAGGATGAATCTCTTTGTGAGAAGCTTGATTTGGATACATAAAGTGGTGGAGAATCATCAGGAAGTTGAATAAATCTCATAGGAGTTGGGATGAAGAAGTTATCCCCTTTCAAATCAGGTGATTCCAGTTTCCCAGTTTGGGAATAGCACAGCTTCTTCGTCCTTCCAATCAAACCAGGATGAATCACTTTGTGAGAAGCTTGATTTGGATACATAAAGTGGTGGAGAATCATCAGGAAGTTGAATAAATCTCATAGGAGTTGGGATGAAGAAGTTATCCCACTTTCAAATCAGGTGATTCCAGTTTCCCAGTTTGGGAATAGCACAGCTTCTTCGTCCTTCCAATCAAACCAGGATGAATCTCTTTGTGAGAAGCTTGATTTGGATACATAAAGTGGTGGAGAATCATCAGGAAGTTGAATAAATCTCATAGGAGTTGGGATGAAGAAGTTATCCCACTTTCAAATCAGGTGATTCCAGTTTCCCAGTTTGGGAATAGCACAGCTTCTTCGTCCTTCCAATCAAACCAGGATGAATCACTTGTGAGAAGCTTGATTTGGATACATAAAGTGGTGGAGAATCACAGGAAGTTGAATAAATCTCATAGGAGTTGGGATGAAGAAGTTATCCCACTTTCAAATCAGGTGATTCCAGTTTCCCAGTTTGGGAATAGCACAGCTTCTTCGTCCTTCCAATCAAACCAGGATGAATCACTTTGTGAGAAGCTTGATTTGGATACATAAAGTGGTGGAGAATCATCAGGAAGTTGAATAAATCTCATAGGAGTTGGGATGAAGAAGTTATCCCACTTTCAAATCAGGTGATTCCAGTTTCCCAGTTTGGGAATAGCACAGCTTCTTCGTCCTTCCAATCAAACCAGGATGAATCACTTTGTGAGAAGCTTGATTTGGATACATAAAGTGGTGGAGAATCACCAGGAAGTTGAATAAATCTCATAGGAGTTGGGATGAAGAAGTTATCCCACTTTCAAATCAGGTGATTCCAGTTTCCCAGTTTGGGAATAGCACAGCTTCTTCGTCCTTCCAATCAAACCAGGATGAATCTCTTTGTGAGAAGCTTGATTTGGATACATAAAGTGGTGGAGAATCATCAGGAAGTTGAATAACTCATAGGAGTTGGGATGAAGAAGTTATCCCACTTTCAAATCAGGTGATTCCAGTTTCCCAGTTTGGGAATAGCACAGCTTCTTCGTCCTTCCAATCAAACCAGGATGAATCACTTTGTGAGAAGCTTGATTTGGATACATAAAGTGGTGGAGAATCATCAGGAAGTTGAATAAATCTCATAGGAGTTGGGATGAAGAAGTTATCCCACTTTCAAATCAGGTGATTCCAGTTTCCCAGTTTGGGAATAGCACAGCTTCTTCGTCCTTCCAATCAAACCAGGATGAATCACTTTGTGAGAAGCTTGATTTGGATACATAAAGTGGTGGAGAATCACCAGGAAGTTGAATAAACTCATAGGAGTTGGGATGAAGAAGTTATCCCACTTTCAAATCAGGTGATTCCAGTTTCCAGTTTGGGAATAGCACAGCTTCTTCGTCCTTCCAATCAAACCAGGATGAATCACTTTGTGAGAAGCTTGATTTGGATACATAAAGTGGTGGAGAATCATCAGGAAGTTGAATAAATCTCATAGGAGTTGGGATGAAGAAGTTATCCCACTTTCAAATCAGGTGATTCCAGTTTCCCAGTTTGGGAATAGCACAGCTTC
Source organism: Brassica napus (assembly GCF_020379485.1). Classification (NCBI taxonomy): domain Eukaryota; kingdom Viridiplantae; phylum Streptophyta; class Magnoliopsida; order Brassicales; family Brassicaceae; genus Brassica; species Brassica napus. The sequence continues at coordinate 25,566 of NW_026015092.1, forward strand.
TTCGTCCTTCCAATCAAACCAGGATGAATCACTTTGTGAGAAGCTTGATTTGGATACATAAAGTGGTGGAGAATCATCAGGAAGTTGAATAAATCTCATAGGAGTTGGGATGAAGAAGTTATCCCACTTTCAAATCAGGTGATTCCAGTTTCCCAGTTTGGGAATAGCACAGCTTCTTCGTCCTTCCAATCAAACCAGGATGAATCACTTTGTGAGAAGCTTGATTTGGATACATAAAGTGGTGGAGAATCACCAGGAAGTTGAATAAATCTCATAGGAGTTGGGATGAAGAAGTTATCCCACTTTCAAATCAGGTGATTCCAGTTTCCCAGTTTGGGAATAGCACAGCTTCTTCGTCCTTCCAATCAAACCAGGATGAATCACTTTGTGAGAAGCTTGATTTGGATACATAAAGTGGTGGAGAATCATCAGGAAGTTGAATAAATCTCATAGGAGTTGGGATGAAGAAGTTATCCCACTTTCAAATCAGGTGATTCCAGTTTCCCAGTTTGGAATAGCACAGCTTCTTCGTCCTTCCAATCAAACCAGGATGAATCACTTTGTGAGAAGCTTGATTTGGATACATAAAGTGGTGGAGAATCATCAGGAAGTTGAATAAATCTCATAGGAGTTGGGATGAAGAAGTTATCCCACTTTCAAATCAGGTGATTCCAGTTTCCCAGTTTGGGAATAGCACAGCTTCTTCGTCGTCCCAATCAAACCAGGATGAATCACTTTGTGAGAAGCTTGATTTGGATACATAAAGTGGTGGAGAATCACCAGGAAGTTGAATAAATCTCATAGGAGTTGGGATGAAGAAGTTATCCCACTTTCAAATCAGGTGATTCAAGTTTCCAGTTTGGGAATAGCACAGCTTCTTCGTCCTTCCAATCAAACCAGGATGAATCACTTTGTGAGAAGCTTGATTTGGATACATAAAGTGGTGGAGAATCATCAGGAAGTTGAATAAATCTCATAGGAGTTGGGATGAAGAAGTTATCCCACTTTCAAATCAGGTGATTCCAGTTTCCCAGTTTGGGAATAGCACAGCTTCTTCGTCCTTCCAATCAAACCAGGATGAATCACTTTGTGAGAAGCTTGATTTGGATACATAAAGTGGTGGAGAATCACAGGAAGTTGAATAAATCTCATAGGAGTTGGGATGAAGAAGTTATCCCACTTTCAAATCAGGTGATTCCAGTTTCCCAGTTGGGGAAGCACAGCTTCTTCTTCGTCCTTCCAATCAAACCAGGATGAATCACTTTGTGAGAAGCTTGATTTGGATACATAAAGTGGTGGAGAATCATCAGGAAGTTGAATAAATCTCATAGGAGTTGGGATGAAGAAGTTATCCCACTTTCAAATCAGGTGATTCCAGTTTCCCAGTTTGGGAATAGCACAGCTTCTTCGTCCTTCCAATCAAACCAGGATGAATCACTTTGTGAGAAGCTTGATTTGGATACATAAAGTGGTGGAGAATCATCAGGAAGTTGAATAAATCTCATAGGAGTTGGGATGAAGAAGTTATCCCACTTTCAAATCAGGTGATTCCAGTTTCCCAGTTTGGGAATAGCACAGCTTCTTCGTCCTTCCAATCAAACCAGGATGAATCTCTTTGTGAGAAGCTTGATTTGGATACATAAAGTGGTGGAGAATCATCAGGAAGTTGAATAAATCTCATAGGAGTTGGGATGAAGAAGTTATCCCACTTTCAAATCAGGTGATTCCAGTTTCCCAGTTTGGGAATAGCACAGCTTCTTCGTCCTTCCAATCAAACCAGGATGAATCACTTTGTGAGAAGCTTGATTTGGATACATAAAGTGGTGGAGAATCATCAGGAAGTTGAATAAATCTCATAGGAGTTGGGATGAAGAAGTTATCCCACTTTCAAATCAGGTGATTCCAGTTCCCAGTTTGGGAATAGCACAGCTTCTTCGTCCTTCCAATCAAACCAGGATGAATCACTTTGTGAGAAGCTTGATTTGGATACATAAAGTGGTGGAGAATCATCAGGAAGTTGAATAAATCTCATAGGAGTTGGGATGAAGAAGTTATCCCACTTTCAAATCAGGTGATTCCAGTTTCCCAGTTTGGGAATAGCACAGCTTCTTCGTCCTTCCAATCAAACCAGGATGAATCACTTTGTGAGAAGCTTGATTTGGATACATAAAGTGGTGGAGAATCACAGGAAGTTGAATAAATCTCATAGGAGTTGGGATGAAGAAGTTATCCCACTTTCAAATCAGGTGATTCCAGTTTCCCAGTTTGGGAATAGCACAGCTTCTTCGTCCTTCCAATCAAACCAGGATGAATCACTTTGTGAGAAGCTTGATTTGGATACATAAAGTGGTGGAGAATCATCAGGAAGTTGAATAAATCTCATAGGAGTTGGGATGAAGAAGTTATCCCACTTTCAAATCAGGTGATTCCAGTTTCCCAGTTTGGGAATAGCACAGCTTCTTCGTCCTTCCAATCAAACCAGGATGAATCACTTTGTGAGAAGCTTGATTTGGATACATAAAGTGGTGGAGAATCACCAGGAAGTTGAATAAATCTCATAGGAGTTGGGATGAAGAAGTTATCCCACTTTCAAATCAGGTGATTCCAGTTTCCCAGTTTGGGAATAGCACAGCTTCTTCGTCCA
>NW_026015093.1:0-151561 GCF_020379485.1 Brassica napus
CGTTCCAGTTTGGGAATAGGAATAAGCACAGCTTCTTCGTCCTTCCAATCAAACCAGGATGAATCTCTTTGTGAGAAAGCTTGATTTGGATACATAAAGTGGGGAGAATCATCAGGAAGTGAATAAACTCATAGGAGTTGGGATGAAGAAGTATCCCACTTTCAAATCAGGTGATTCCGTTCCCAGTTTGGGAATAGCACGCTTCTTCGTCCTTCCAATCAAACCAGGATGAATCACTTTGTGAGAACTTGATTGAGAAAATAAAGGTGGAGAATTCATCAGGAAGTTGAATAAATTCATAGGAGTTGGGATGAAGAAGTTATCCCACTTTCAAATCAGGTGATTCTTTTCCAGTTTGGGAATAGCACAGCTTCTTCGTCCTTCAATCAAACCAGGATGAATCACTTTGTGAGAAGCTTGATTTGGATACATAAAGTGGTGGAGAATCATCAGGAAGTTGAATAAACCTCATAGGAGTTGGGATGAAGAAGTTATCCCACTTTCAAATCAGGTGATTCCAGTTTCCCAGTTTGGGAATAGCACAGCTTCTTCGTCCTTCCAATCAAACCAGGATGAATCTTTGTGAGAAGCTTGATTTGGATACATAAAGTGGTGGAGAATCATCAGGAAGTTGAATAAATCTCATAGGAGTGGGATGAAGAAGTTATCCCACTTTCAAATCAGGTGATTCCAGTTTGAGAATAGCATAGCTTCTTCGTCCTTCCAATCAAACCAGGATGAATCACTTTGTGAGAATCTTGATTTGGATACATAAAGTGGTGGAGAATCACCAGGAAGTTGAATAAATCTCATAGGAGTTGGGATGAAGAAGTTATCCCACTTTCAAATCAGGGGATTCCAGTTTCCCAGTTTGGGAATAGCAAAGCTTCTTCGTCCTTCCAATCAAACCAGGATGAATCACTTTGTGAGAAGCTTGATTGGATACATAAAGTGGTGGAGAATCATCAGGAAGTGAATAAACCTCATAGGAGTTGGGATGAAGAAGTTATCCCACTTTCAAATCAGGTGATTCCAGTTTCCCAGTTTGGGAATAGCACAGCTTCTTCGTCCTTCCAATCAAACCAGGATGAATCACTTTGTGAGAAGCTTGATTTGGATACATAAAGTGGTGGAGAATCATCAGGAAGTTGAATAAATCTCATAGGAGTTGGGATGAAGAAGTTATCCCACTTTCAAATCAGGTGATTCCAGTTTCCCAGTTTGGGAATAGCACAGCTTCTTCGTCCTTCCAATCAAACCAGGATGAATCACTTTGTGAGAAGCTTGATTTGGATACATAAAGTGGTGGAGAATCATCAGGAAGTTGAATAAATCTCATAGGAGTTGGGATGAAGAAGTTATCCCACTTTCAAATCAGGTGATTCCAGTTCCCAGTTGGGAATAGCACAGCTTCTTCGTCCTTCCAATCAAACCAGGATGAATCACTTTGTGAGAAGCTTGATTTGGATACATAAAGTGGTGGAGAATCATCAGGAAGTTGAATAAATTCATAGGAGTTGGGATGAAGAAGTTATCCCACTTTCAAATCAGGTGATTCCAGTTTTCCCAGTTTGGAATAGCACAGCTTCTTCGTCCTTCCAATCAAACCAGGAGAATCTCTTTGTGAGAAGCTTGATTTGGATACATAAAGTGGTGGAGAATCATCAGGAAGTTGAAAACATCATAGGAGTTGGATGAAGAAGTTATCCCACTTTCAAATCAGGTGATTCCAGTTTCCCAGTTTGGGAATAGCACAGCTTCTTCGTCCTTCCAATCAAACCAGGATGAATCACTTTGTGAGAAGCTTGATTTGGATACATAAAGTGGTGGAGAATCATCAGGAAGTTGAATAAATCTCATAGGAGTTGGGATGAAGAAGTTATCCCACTTTCAAATCAGGTGATTCCAGTTTCCCAGTTTGGGAATAGCACAGCTTCTTCGTCCTTCCAATCAAACCAGGATGAATCACTTGTGAGAAGCTTGATTTGGATACATAAAGTGGTGGAGAATCATCAGGAAGTTGAATAAATCTCATAGGAGTTGGGATGAAGAAGTTATCCCACTTTCAAATCAGGTGATTCCAGTTTCCAGTTTGGGAATAGCACAGCTTCTTCGTCCTTCCAATCAAACCAGGATGAATCACTTTGTGAGAAGCTTGATTTGGATACATAAAGTGGTGGAGAATCATCAGGAAGTTGAATAAACTCATAGGAGTTGGGATGAAGAAGTTATCCCACTTTCAAATCAGGTGATTCAGTTTCCCAGTTTGGGAATAGCACAGCTTCTTCGTCCTTCCAATCAAACCAGGATGAATCTCTTTGTGAGAAGCTTGATTTGGATACATAAAGTGGTGGAGAATCATCAGGAAGTTGAATAAACCTCATAGGAGTTGGGATGAAGAAGTTATCCCACTTTCAAATCAGGTGAAGTTTCCCAGTTTGGGAATAGCACAGCTTCTTCGTCCTTCCAATCAAACCAGGATGAATCACTTTGTGAGAATTGATTTGGATACATAAAGTGGTGGAGAATCATCAGGAAGTTGAATAAATCTCATAGGAGTTGGGATGAAGAAGTTATCCCACTTTCAAATCAGGTGATTCCAGTTTCCCAGTTTGGGAATAGCACAGCTTCTTCGTCCTTCCAATCAAACCAGGATGAATCACTTTGTGAGAAGCTTGATTTGGATACATAAAGTGGTGGAGAATCATCAGGAAGTTGAATAAACCTCATAGGAGTTGGGATGAAGAAGTTATCCCACTTTCAAATCAGGTGATTCCAGTTTCCCAGTTTGGGAATAGCACAGCTTCTTCGTCCCCAATCAAACCAGGATGAATCTCTTTGTGAGAAGCTTGATTTGGATACATAAAGTGGTGGAGAATCATCAGGAAGTTGAATAAATCTCATAGGAGTTGGATGATGAAGAAGTTATCCCACTTTCAAATCAGGTGATTCCAGTTTCCCAGTTTGGGAATAGCACAGCTTCTTCGTCCTTCCAATCAAACCAGGATGAATCACTTGTGAGAAGCTTGATTTGGACATAAAGTGGTGGAGAATCATCAGGAAGTTGAATAAATCTCATAGGAGTTGGGATGAAGAAGTTATCCCACTTTCAAATCAGGTGATTCCAGTTTCCCAGTTGGGAATAGCACAGCTTCTTCGTCCTTCCAATCAAACCAGGATGAATCTCTTTGTGAGAAGCTTGATTTGGATACATAAAGTGGTGGAGAATCATCAGGAAGTTGAATAAATCTCATAGGAGTTGGGATGAAGAAGTTATCCCACTTTCAAATCAGGTGATTCAAGTTTCCCAGTTTGGGAATAGCACAGCTTCTTCGTCCTTCCAATCAAACCAGGATGAATCTTTGTGAGAAGCTTGATTTGGATACATAAAGTGGTGGAGAATCATCAGGAAGTTGAATAAATCTCATAGGAGTTGGGATGAAGAAGTTATCCCACTTTCAAATCAGGTGATTCCAGTTTCCCAGTTTGGGAATAGCACAGCTTCTTCGTCCTTCCAATCAAACCAGGATGAATCACTTTGTGAGAAGCTTGATTTGGATAGATAAAGTGGGGTGGAGAATCATCAGGAAGTTGAATAAATCTCATAGGAGTTGGGGATGAAGAAGTTATCCCACTTTCAAATCAGGGGATTCCAGTTTCCCAGTTGGGAATAGCACAGCTTCTTCGTCTTCCAATCAAACCAGGATGAATCTCTTGTGAGAAGCTTGATTTGGATACATAAAGTGGTGGAGAATCATCAGGAAGTTGAATAAACTCATAGGAGTTGGGATGAAGAAGTTATCCCACTTTCAAATCAGGTGATTCCAGTTTCCCAGTTTGGGAATAGCACAGCTTCTTCGTCCTTCCAATCAAACCAGGATGAATCACTTTGTGAGAAGCTTGATTTGGATACATAAAGTGGTGGAAGAGAATCAGGAAGTTGAATAAATCTCATAGGAGTTGGGATGAAGAAGTTATCCCACTTTCAAATCAGGTGATTCCAGTTTCCCAGTTTGGGAATAGCACAGCTTCTTCGTCCTTCCAATCAAACCAGGATGAATCACTTTGTGAGAAGCTTGATTTGGATACATAAAGTGGTGGAGAATCATCAGGAAGTTGAATAAACTCATAGGAGTTGGGATGAAGAAGTTATCCCACTTTCAAATCAGGTGATTCCAGTTTCCCAGTTTGGGAATAGCACAGCTTCTTCGTCCTTCCAATCAAACCAGGATGAATCTCTTTGTGAGAAGCTTGATTTGGATACATAAAGTGGTGGAGAATCATCAGGAAGTTGAATAAATCTCATAGGAGTTGGGATGAAGAAGTTATCCCACTTTCAAATCAGGTGATTCCAGTTTCCCAGTTTGGGAATAGCACAGCTTCTTCGTCCTTCCAATCAAACCAGGATGAATTCTTTGTGAGAAGCTTGATTTGGATACATAAAGTGGTGGAGAATCATCAGGAAGTTGAATAAATCTCATAGGAGTTGGGATGAAGAAGTTATCCCACTTTCAAATCAGGTGATTCCAGTTTCCCAGTTTGGGAATAGCACAGCTTCTTCGTCCTTCCAATCAAACCAGGATGAATCACTTTGTGAGAAGCTTGATTTGGATACATAAAGTGGTGGAGAATCATCAGGAAGTTGAATAAATCTCATAGGAGTTGGGATGAAGAAGTTATCCCACTTTCAAATCAGGTGATTCCAGTTTCCAGTTTGGGAATAGCACAGCTTCTTCGTCCTTCCAATCAAACCAGGATGAATCACTTTGTGAGAAGCTTGATTTGGATACATAAAGTGGTGGAGAATCATCAGGAAGTTGAATAAATCTCATAGGAGTTGGGATGAAGAAGTTATCCCACTTTCAAATCAGGTGATTCCAGTTTCCCAGTTTGGGAATAGCACAGCTTCTTCGTCCTTCCAATCAAACCAGGATGAATCACTTTGTGAGAAGCTTGATTTGGATACATAAAGTGGTGGAGAATCATCAGGAAGTTGAATAAACCTCATAGGAGTTGGGATGAAGAAGTTATCCCACTTTCAAATCAGGTGATTCCAGTTTCCCAGTTTGGGAATAGCACAGCTTCTTCGTCCTTCCAATCAAACCAGGATGAATCACTTTGTGAGAAGCTTGATTTGGATACATAAAGTGGTGGAGAATCATCAGGAAGTTGAATAAATCTCATAGGAGTTGGGATGAAGAAGTTATCCCACTTTCAAATCAGGTGATTCTAGTTTCCCAGTTTGGGAATAGCACAGCTTCTTCGTCCTTCCAATCAAACCAGGATGAATCACTTTGTGAGAAGCTTGATTTGGATACATAAAGTGGTGGAGAATCATCAGGAAGTTGAATAAACCTCATAGGAGTTGGGATGAAGAAGTTATCCCACTTTCAAATCAGGTGATTCCAGTTTCCCAGTTTGGGAATAGCACAGCTTCTTCGTCCTTCCAATCAAACCAGGATGAATCACTTTGTGAGAAGCTTGATTTGGATACATAAAGTGGTGGAGAATCATCAGGAAGTTGAATAAATCTCATAGGAGTTGGGATGAAGAAGTTATCCCACTTTCAAATCAGGTGATTCCAGTTTGGGAATAGCACAGCTTCTTCGTCCTTCCAATCAAACCAGGATGAATCACTTTGTGAGAAGCTTGATTTGGATACATAAAGTGGTGGAGAATCATCAGGAAGTTGAATAAATCTCATAGGAGTTGGGATGAAGAAGTTATCCCACTTTCAAATCAGGTGATTCCAGTTTCCAGTTTGGGAATAGCACAGCTTCTTCGTCCTTCCAATCAAACCAGGATGAATCACTTTGTGAGAAGCTTGATTTGGATACATAAAGTGGTGGAGAATCATCAGGAAGTTGAATAAATCTCATAGGAGTTGGGATGAAGAAGTTATCCCACTTTCAAATCAGGTGATTCCAGTTTCCCAGTTTGGGAATAGCACAGCTTCTTCGTCCTTCCAATCAAACCAGGATGAATCACTTTGTGAGAAGCTTGATTTGGATACATAAAGTGGTGGAGAATCACAGGAAGTTGAATAAATCTCATAGGAGTTGGGATGAAGAAGTTATCCCACTTTCAAATCAGGTGATTCCAGTTTCCCAGTTTGGGAATAGCACAGCTTCTTCGTCCTTCCAATCAAACCAGGATGAATCACTTTGTGAGAAGCTTGATTTGGATACATAAAGTGGTGGAGAATCACCAGGAAGTTGAATAAATCTCATAGGAGTTGGGATGAAGAAGTTATCCCACTTTCAAATCAGGTGATTCCAGTTTCCCAGTTTGGGAATAGCACAGCTTCTTCGTCCTTCCAATCAAACCAGGATGAATCACTTTGTGAGAAGCTTGATTTGGATACATAAAGTGGTGGAGAATCATCAGGAAGTTGAATAAATCTCATAGGAGTTGGGATGAAGAAGTTATCCCACTTTCAAATCAGGTGATTCCAGTTTCCCAGTTTGGGAATAGCACAGCTTCTTCGTCCTTCCAATCAAACCAGGATGAATCACTTTGTGAGAAGCTTGATTTGGATACATAAAGTGGTGGAGAATCACCAGGAAGTTGAATAAATCTCATAGGAGTTGGGATGAAGAAGTTATCCCACTTTCAAATCAGGTGATTCCAGTTTCCAGTTTGGGAATAGCACAGCTTCTTCGTCCTTCCAATCAAACCAGGATGAATCACTTTGTGAGAAGCTTGATTTGGATACATAAAGTGGTGGAGAATCATCAGGAAGTTGAATAAATCTCATAGGAGTTGGGATGAAGAAGTTATCCCACTTTCAAATCAGGTGATTCCAGTTTCCCAGTTTGGGAATAGCACAGCTTCTTCGTCCTTCCAATCAAACCAGGATGAATCACTTTGTGAGAAGCTTGATTTGGATACATAAAGTGGTGGAGAATCATCAGGAAGTTGAATAAACCTCATAGGAGTTGGGATGAAGAAGTTATCCCACTTTCAAATCAGGTGATTCCAGTTTCCCAGTTTGGGAATAGCACAGCTTCTTCGTCCTTCCAATCAAACCAGGATGAATCACTTTGTGAGAAGCTTGATTTGGATACATAAAGTGGTGGAGAATCATCAGGAAGTTGAATAAATCTCATAGGAGTTGGGATGAAGAAGTTATCCCACTTTCAAATCAGGTGATTCCAGTTTCCCAGTTTGGGAATAGCACAGCTTCTTCGTCCTTCCAATCAAACCAGGATGAATCACTTTGTGAGAAGCTTGATTTGGATACATAAAGTGGTGGAGAATCATCAGGAAGTTGAATAAATCTCATAGGAGTTGGGATGAAGAAGTTATCCCACTTTCAAATCAGGTGATTCCAGTTTCCCAGTTTGGGAATAGCACAGCTTCTTCGTCCTTCCAATCAAACCAGGATGAATCACTTTGTGAGAAGCTTGATTTGGATACATAAAGTGGTGGAGAATCACCAGGAAGTTGAATAAATCTCATAGGAGTTGGGATGAAGAAGTTATCCCACTTTCAAATCAGGTGATTCCAGTTTCCCAGTTTGGGAATAGCACAGCTTCTTCGTCCTTCCAATCAAACCAGGATGAATCACTTTGTGAGAAGCTTGATTTGGATACATAAAGTGGTGGAGAATCACCAGGAAGTTGAATAAATCTCATAGGAGTTGGGATGAAGAAGTTATCCCACTTTCAAATCAGGTGATTCCAGTTTCCCAGTTTGGGAATAGCACAGCTTCTTCGTCCTTCCAATCAAACCAGGATGAATCACTTTGTGAGAAGCTTGATTTGGATACATAAAGTGGTGGAGAATCACCAGGAAGTTGAATAAATCTCATAGGAGTTGGGATGAAGAAGTTATCCCACTTTCAAATCAGGTGATTCCAGTTTCCCAGTTTGGGAATAGCACAGCTTCTTCGTCCTTCCAATCAAACCAGGATGAATCACTTTGTGAGAAGCTTGATTTGGATACATAAAGTGGTGGAGAATCACCAGGAAGTTGAATAAATCTCATAGGAGTTGGGATGAAGAAGTTATCCCACTTTCAAATCAGGTGATTCCAGTTTCCCAGTTTGGGAATAGCACAGCTTCTTCGTCCTTCCAATCAAACCAGGATGAATCACTTTGTGAGAAGCTTGATTTGGATACATAAAGTGGTGGAGAATCATCAGGAAGTTGAATAAATCTCATAGGAGTTGGGATGAAGAAGTTATCCCACTTTCAAATCAGGTGATTCCAGTTTCCCAGTTTGGGAATAGCACAGCTTCTTCGTCCTTCCAATCAAACCAGGATGAATCACTTTGTGAGAAGCTTGATTTGGATACATAAAGTGGTGGAGAATCATCAGGAAGTTGAATAAATCTCATAGGAGTTGGGATGAAGAAGTTATCCCACTTTCAAATCAGGTGATTCCAGTTTCCCAGTTTGGGAATAGCACAGCTTCTTCGTCCTTCCAATCAAACCAGGATGAATCACTTTGTGAGAAGCTTGATTTGGATACATAAAGTGGTGGAGAATCACCAGGAAGTTGAATAAATCTCATAGGAGTTGGGATGAAGAAGTTATCCCACTTTCAAATCAGGTGATTCCAGTTTCCCAGTTTGGGAATAGCACAGCTTCTTCGTCCTTCCAATCAAACCAGGATGAATCACTTTGTGAGAAGCTTGATTTGGATACATAAAGTGGTGGAGAATCACCAGGAAGTTGAATAAATCTCATAGGAGTTGGGATGAAGAAGTTATCCCACTTTCAAATCAGGTGATTCCAGTTTCCCAGTTTGGGAATAGCACAGCTTCTTCGTCCTTCCAATCAAACCAGGATGAATCACTTTGTGAGAAGCTTGATTTGGATACATAAAGTGGTGGAGAATCACCAGGAAGTTGAATAAATCTCATAGGAGTTGGGATGAAGAAGTTATCCCACTTTCAAATCAGGTGATTCCAGTTTCCCAGTTTGGGAATAGCACAGCTTCTTCGTCCTTCCAATCAAACCAGGATGAATCACTTTGTGAGAAGCTTGATTTGGATACATAAAGTGGTGGAGAATCATCAGGAAGTTGAATAAATCTCATAGGAGTTGGGATGAAGAAGTTATCCCACTTTCAAATCAGGTGATTCCAGTTTCCCAGTTTGGGAATAGCACAGCTTCTTCGTCCTTCCAATCAAACCAGGATGAATCACTTTGTGAGAAGCTTGATTTGGATACATAAAGTGGTGGAGAATCATCAGGAAGTTGAATAAATCTCATAGGAGTTGGGATGAAGAAGTTATCCCACTTTCAAATCAGGTGATTCCAGTTTCCCAGTTTGGGAATAGCACAGCTTCTTCGTCCTTCCAATCAAACCAGGATGAATCACTTTGTGAGAAGCTTGATTTGGATACATAAAGTGGTGGAGAATCACCAGGAAGTTGAATAAATCTCATAGGAGTTGGGATGAAGAAGTTATCCCACTTTCAAATCAGGTGATTCCAGTTTCCCAGTTTGGGAATAGCACAGCTTCTTCGTCCTTCCAATCAAACCAGGATGAATCACTTTGTGAGAAGCTTGATTTGGATACATAAAGTGGTGGAGAATCACCAGGAAGTTGAATAAATCTCATAGGAGTTGGGATGAAGAAGTTATCCCACTTTCAAATCAGGTGATTCCAGTTTCCCAGTTTGGGAATAGCACAGCTTCTTCGTCCTTCCAATCAAACCAGGATGAATCACTTTGTGAGAAGCTTGATTTGGATACATAAAGTGGTGGAGAATCATCAGGAAGTTGAATAAATCTCATAGGAGTTGGGATGAAGAAGTTATCCCACTTTCAAATCAGGTGATTCCAGTTTCCCAGTTTGGGAATAGCACAGCTTCTTCGTCCTTCCAATCAAACCAGGATGAATCACTTTGTGAGAAGCTTGATTTGGATACATAAAGTGGTGGAGAATCACCAGGAAGTTGAATAAATCTCATAGGAGTTGGGATGAAGAAGTTATCCCACTTTCAAATCAGGTGATTCCAGTTTCCCAGTTTGGGAATAGCACAGCTTCTTCGTCCTTCCAATCAAACCAGGATGAATCACTTTGTGAGAAGCTTGATTTGGATACATAAAGTGGTGGAGAATCACCAGGAAGTTGAATAAATCTCATAGGAGTTGGGATGAAGAAGTTATCCCACTTTCAAATCAGGTGATTCCAGTTTCCCAGTTTGGGAATAGCACAGCTTCTTCGTCCTTCCAATCAAACCAGGATGAATCACTTTGTGAGAAGCTTGATTTGGATACATAAAGTGGTGGAGAATCACCAGGAAGTTGAATAAATCTCATAGGAGTTGGGATGAAGAAGTTATCCCACTTTCAAATCAGGTGATTCCAGTTTCCCAGTTTGGGAATAGCACAGCTTCTTCGTCCTTCCAATCAAACCAGGATGAATCTCTTTGTGAGAAGCTTGATTTGGATACATAAAGTGGTGGAGAATCACCAGGAAGTTGAATAAATCTCATAGGAGTTGGGATGAAGAAGTTATCCCACTTTCAAATCAGGTGATTCCAGTTTCCCAGTTTGGGAATAGCACAGCTTCTTCGTCCTTCCAATCAAACCAGGATGAATCACTTTGTGAGAAGCTTGATTTGGATACATAAAGTGGTGGAGAATCACCAGGAAGTTGAATAAATCTCATAGGAGTTGGGATGAAGAAGTTATCCCACTTTCAAATCAGGTGATTCCAGTTTCCCAGTTTGGGAATAGCACAGCTTCTTCGTCCTTCCAATCAAACCAGGATGAATCACTTTGTGAGAAGCTTGATTTGGATACATAAAGTGGTGGAGAATCATCAGGAAGTTGAATAAATCTCATAGGAGTTGGGATGAAGAAGTTATCCCACTTTCAAATCAGGTGATTCCAGTTTCCCAGTTTGGGAATAGCACAGCTTCTTCGTCCTTCCAATCAAACCAGGATGAATCACTTTGTGAGAAGCTTGATTTGGATACATAAAGTGGTGGAGAATCACCAGGAAGTTGAATAAATCTCATAGGAGTTGGGATGAAGAAGTTATCCCACTTTCAAATCAGGTGATTCCAGTTTCCCAGTTTGGGAATAGCACAGCTTCTTCGTCCTTCCAATCAAACCAGGATGAATCACTTTGTGAGAAGCTTGATTTGGATACATAAAGTGGTGGAGAATCATCAGGAAGTTGAATAAATCTCATAGGAGTTGGGATGAAGAAGTTATCCCACTTTCAAATCAGGTGATTCCAGTTTCCCAGTTTGGGAATAGCACAGCTTCTTCGTCCTTCCAATCAAACCAGGATGAATCACTTTGTGAGAAGCTTGATTTGGATACATAAAGTGGTGGAGAATCATCAGGAAGTTGAATAAATCTCATAGGAGTTGGGATGAAGAAGTTATCCCACTTTCAAATCAGGTGATTCCAGTTTCCCAGTTTGGGAATAGCACAGCTTCTTCGTCCTTCCAATCAAACCAGGATGAATCACTTTGTGAGAAGCTTGATTTGGATACATAAAGTGGTGGAGAATCACCAGGAAGTTGAATAAATCTCATAGGAGTTGGGATGAAGAAGTTATCCCACTTTCAAATCAGGTGATTCCAGTTTCCCAGTTTGGGAATAGCACAGCTTCTTCGTCGTTCCAATCAAACCAGGATGAATCACTTTGTGAGAAGCTTGATTTGGATACATAAAGTGGTGGAGAATCACCAGGAAGTTGAATAAATCTCATAGGAGTTGGGATGAAGAAGTTATCCCACTTTCAAATCAGGTGATTCCAGTTTCCCAGTTTGGGAATAGCACAGCTTCTTCGTCGTTCCAATCAAACCAGGATGAATCACTTTGTGAGAAGCTTGATTTGGATACATAAAGTGGTGGAGAATCACCAGGAAGTTGAATAAATCTCATAGGAGTTGGGATGAAGAAGTTATCCCACTTTCAAATCAGGTGATTCCAGTTTCCCAGTTTGGGAATAGCACAGCTTCTTCGTCGTTCCAATCAAACCAGGATGAATCACTTTGTGAGAAGCTTGATTTGGATACATAAAGTGGTGGAGAATCACCAGGAAGTTGAATAAATCTCATAGGAGTTGGGATGAAGAAGTTATCCCACTTTCAAATCAGGTGATTCCAGTTTCCCAGTTTGGGAATAGCACAGCTTCTTCGTCGTTCCAATCAAACCAGGATGAATCACTTTGTGAGAAGCTTGATTTGGATACATAAAGTGGTGGAGAATCACCAGGAAGTTGAATAAATCTCATAGGAGTTGGGATGAAGAAGTTATCCCACTTTCAAATCAGGTGATTCCAGTTTCCCAGTTTGGGAATAGCACAGCTTCTTCGTCGTTCCAATCAAACCAGGATGAATCACTTTGTGAGAAGCTTGATTTGGATACATAAAGTGGTGGAGAATCACCAGGAAGTTGAATAAATCTCATAGGAGTTGGGATGAAGAAGTTATCCCACTTTCAAATCAGGTGATTCCAGTTTCCCAGTTTGGGAATAGCACAGCTTCTTCGTCGTTCCAATCAAACCAGGATGAATCACTTTGTGAGAAGCTTGATTTGGATACATAAAGTGGTGGAGAATCACCAGGAAGTTGAATAAATCTCATAGGAGTTGGGATGAAGAAGTTATCCCACTTTCAAATCAGGTGATTCCAGTTTCCCAGTTTGGGAATAGCACAGCTTCTTCGTCGTTCCAATCAAACCAGGATGAATCACTTTGTGAGAAGCTTGATTTGGATACATAAAGTGGTGGAGAATCACCAGGAAGTTGAATAAATCTCATAGGAGTTGGGATGAAGAAGTTATCCCACTTTCAAATCAGGTGATTCCAGTTTCCCAGTTTGGGAATAGCACAGCTTCTTCGTCGTTCCAATCAAACCAGGATGAATCACTTTGTGAGAAGCTTGATTTGGATACATAAAGTGGTGGAGAATCACCAGGAAGTTGAATAAATCTCATAGGAGTTGGGATGAAGAAGTTATCCCACTTTCAAATCAGGTGATTCCAGTTTCCCAGTTTGGGAATAGCACAGCTTCTTCGTCGTTCCAATCAAACCAGGATGAATCACTTTGTGAGAAGCTTGATTTGGATACATAAAGTGGTGGAGAATCACCAGGAAGTTGAATAAATCTCATAGGAGTTGGGATGAAGAAGTTATCCCACTTTCAAATCAGGTGATTCCAGTTTCCCAGTTTGGGAATAGCACAGCTTCTTCGTCGTTCCAATCAAACCAGGATGAATCACTTTGTGAGAAGCTTGATTTGGATACATAAAGTGGTGGAGAATCACCAGGAAGTTGAATAAATCTCATAGGAGTTGGGATGAAGAAGTTATCCCACTTTCAAATCAGGTGATTCCAGTTTCCCAGTTTGGGAATAGCACAGCTTCTTCGTCGTTCCAATCAAACCAGGATGAATCACTTTGTGAGAAGCTTGATTTGGATACATAAAGTGGTGGAGAATCACCAGGAAGTTGAATAAATCTCATAGGAGTTGGGATGAAGAAGTTATCCCACTTTCAAATCAGGTGATTCCAGTTTCCCAGTTTGGGAATAGCACAGCTTCTTCGTCGTTCCAATCAAACCAGGATGAATCACTTTGTGAGAAGCTTGATTTGGATACATAAAGTGGTGGAGAATCACCAGGAAGTTGAATAAATCTCATAGGAGTTGGGATGAAGAAGTTATCCCACTTTCAAATCAGGTGATTCCAGTTTCCCAGTTTGGGAATAGCACAGCTTCTTCGTCGTTCCAATCAAACCAGGATGAATCACTTTGTGAGAAGCTTGATTTGGATACATAAAGTGGTGGAGAATCACCAGGAAGTTGAATAAATCTCATAGGAGTTGGGATGAAGAAGTTATCCCACTTTCAAATCAGGTGATTCCAGTTTCCCAGTTTGGGAATAGCACAGCTTCTTCGTCGTTCCAATCAAACCAGGATGAATCACTTTGTGAGAAGCTTGATTTGGATACATAAAGTGGTGGAGAATCACCAGGAAGTTGAATAAATCTCATAGGAGTTGGGATGAAGAAGTTATCCCACTTTCAAATCAGGTGATTCCAGTTTCCCAGTTTGGGAATAGCACAGCTTCTTCGTCGTTCCAATCAAACCAGGATGAATCACTTTGTGAGAAGCTTGATTTGGATACATAAAGTGGTGGAGAATCACCAGGAAGTTGAATAAATCTCATAGGAGTTGGGATGAAGAAGTTATCCCACTTTCAAATCAGGTGATTCCAGTTTCCCAGTTTGGGAATAGCACAGCTTCTTCGTCGTTCCAATCAAACCAGGATGAATCACTTTGTGAGAAGCTTGATTTGGATACATAAAGTGGTGGAGAATCACCAGGAAGTTGAATAAATCTCATAGGAGTTGGGATGAAGAAGTTATCCCACTTTCAAATCAGGTGATTCCAGTTTCCCAGTTTGGGAATAGCACAGCTTCTTCGTCGTTCCAATCAAACCAGGATGAATCACTTTGTGAGAAGCTTGATTTGGATACATAAAGTGGTGGAGAATCACCAGGAAGTTGAATAAATCTCATAGGAGTTGGGATGAAGAAGTTATCCCACTTTCAAATCAGGTGATTCCAGTTTCCCAGTTTGGGAATAGCACAGCTTCTTCGTCGTTCCAATCAAACCAGGATGAATCACTTTGTGAGAAGCTTGATTTGGATACATAAAGTGGTGGAGAATCACCAGGAAGTTGAATAAATCTCATAGGAGTTGGGATGAAGAAGTTATCCCACTTTCAAATCAGGTGATTCCAGTTTCCCAGTTTGGGAATAGCACAGCTTCTTCGTCGTTCCAATCAAACCAGGATGAATCACTTTGTGAGAAGCTTGATTTGGATACATAAAGTGGTGGAGAATCACCAGGAAGTTGAATAAATCTCATAGGAGTTGGGATGAAGAAGTTATCCCACTTTCAAATCAGGTGATTCCAGTTTCCCAGTTTGGGAATAGCACAGCTTCTTCGTCGTTCCAATCAAACCAGGATGAATCACTTTGTGAGAAGCTTGATTTGGATACATAAAGTGGTGGAGAATCACCAGGAAGTTGAATAAATCTCATAGGAGTTGGGATGAAGAAGTTATCCCACTTTCAAATCAGGTGATTCCAGTTTCCCAGTTTGGGAATAGCACAGCTTCTTCGTCGTTCCAATCAAACCAGGATGAATCACTTTGTGAGAAGCTTGATTTGGATACATAAAGTGGTGGAGAATCACCAGGAAGTTGAATAAATCTCATAGGAGTTGGGATGAAGAAGTTATCCCACTTTCAAATCAGGTGATTCCAGTTTCCCAGTTTGGGAATAGCACAGCTTCTTCGTCGTTCCAATCAAACCAGGATGAATCACTTTGTGAGAAGCTTGATTTGGATACATAAAGTGGTGGAGAATCACCAGGAAGTTGAATAAATCTCATAGGAGTTGGGATGAAGAAGTTATCCCACTTTCAAATCAGGTGATTCCAGTTTCCCAGTTTGGGAATAGCACAGCTTCTTCGTCGTTCCAATCAAACCAGGATGAATCACTTTGTGAGAAGCTTGATTTGGATACATAAAGTGGTGGAGAATCACCAGGAAGTTGAATAAATCTCATAGGAGTTGGGATGAAGAAGTTATCCCACTTTCAAATCAGGTGATTCCAGTTTCCCAGTTTGGGAATAGCACAGCTTCTTCGTCGTTCCAATCAAACCAGGATGAATCACTTTGTGAGAAGCTTGATTTGGATACATAAAGTGGTGGAGAATCACCAGGAAGTTGAATAAATCTCATAGGAGTTGGGATGAAGAAGTTATCCCACTTTCAAATCAGGTGATTCCAGTTTCCCAGTTTGGGAATAGCACAGCTTCTTCGTCGTTCCAATCAAACCAGGATGAATCACTTTGTGAGAAGCTTGATTTGGATACATAAAGTGGTGGAGAATCACCAGGAAGTTGAATAAATCTCATAGGAGTTGGGATGAAGAAGTTATCCCACTTTCAAATCAGGTGATTCCAGTTTCCCAGTTTGGGAATAGCACAGCTTCTTCGTCGTTCCAATCAAACCAGGATGAATCACTTTGTGAGAAGCTTGATTTGGATACATAAAGTGGTGGAGAATCACCAGGAAGTTGAATAAATCTCATAGGAGTTGGGATGAAGAAGTTATCCCACTTTCAAATCAGGTGATTCCAGTTTCCCAGTTTGGGAATAGCACAGCTTCTTCGTCCTTCCAATCAAACCAGGATGAATCACTTTGTGAGAAGCTTGATTTGGATACATAAAGTGGTGGAGAATCACCAGGAAGTTGAATAAATCTCATAGGAGTTGGGATGAAGAAGTTATCCCACTTTCAAATCAGGTGATTCCAGTTTCCCAGTTTGGGAATAGCACAGCTTCTTCGTCGTTCCAATCAAACCAGGATGAATCACTTTGTGAGAAGCTTGATTTGGATACATAAAGTGGTGGAGAATCACCAGGAAGTTGAATAAATCTCATAGGAGTTGGGATGAAGAAGTTATCCCACTTTCAAATCAGGTGATTCCAGTTTCCCAGTTTGGGAATAGCACAGCTTCTTCGTCGTTCCAATCAAACCAGGATGAATCACTTTGTGAGAAGCTTGATTTGGATACATAAAGTGGTGGAGAATCACCAGGAAGTTGAATAAATCTCATAGGAGTTGGGATGAAGAAGTTATCCCACTTTCAAATCAGGTGATTCCAGTTTCCCAGTTTGGGAATAGCACAGCTTCTTCGTCGTTCCAATCAAACCAGGATGAATCACTTTGTGAGAAGCTTGATTTGGATACATAAAGTGGTGGAGAATCACCAGGAAGTTGAATAAATCTCATAGGAGTTGGGATGAAGAAGTTATCCCACTTTCAAATCAGGTGATTCCAGTTTCCCAGTTTGGGAATAGCACAGCTTCTTCGTCGTTCCAATCAAACCAGGATGAATCACTTTGTGAGAAGCTTGATTTGGATACATAAAGTGGTGGAGAATCACCAGGAAGTTGAATAAATCTCATAGGAGTTGGGATGAAGAAGTTATCCCACTTTCAAATCAGGTGATTCCAGTTTCCCAGTTTGGGAATAGCACAGCTTCTTCGTCGTTCCAATCAAACCAGGATGAATCACTTTGTGAGAAGCTTGATTTGGATACATAAAGTGGTGGAGAATCACCAGGAAGTTGAATAAATCTCATAGGAGTTGGGATGAAGAAGTTATCCCACTTTCAAATCAGGTGATTCCAGTTTCCCAGTTTGGGAATAGCACAGCTTCTTCGTCGTTCCAATCAAACCAGGATGAATCACTTTGTGAGAAGCTTGATTTGGATACATAAAGTGGTGGAGAATCACCAGGAAGTTGAATAAATCTCATAGGAGTTGGGATGAAGAAGTTATCCCACTTTCAAATCAGGTGATTCCAGTTTCCCAGTTTGGGAATAGCACAGCTTCTTCGTCGTTCCAATCAAACCAGGATGAATCACTTTGTGAGAAGCTTGATTTGGATACATAAAGTGGTGGAGAATCACCAGGAAGTTGAATAAATCTCATAGGAGTTGGGATGAAGAAGTTATCCCACTTTCAAATCAGGTGATTCCAGTTTCCCAGTTTGGGAATAGCACAGCTTCTTCGTCGTTCCAATCAAACCAGGATGAATCACTTTGTGAGAAGCTTGATTTGGATACATAAAGTGGTGGAGAATCACCAGGAAGTTGAATAAATCTCATAGGAGTTGGGATGAAGAAGTTATCCCACTTTCAAATCAGGTGATTCCAGTTTCCCAGTTTGGGAATAGCACAGCTTCTTCGTCGTTCCAATCAAACCAGGATGAATCACTTTGTGAGAAGCTTGATTTGGATACATAAAGTGGTGGAGAATCACCAGGAAGTTGAATAAATCTCATAGGAGTTGGGATGAAGAAGTTATCCCACTTTCAAATCAGGTGATTCCAGTTTCCCAGTTTGGGAATAGCACAGCTTCTTCGTCGTTCCAATCAAACCAGGATGAATCACTTTGTGAGAAGCTTGATTTGGATACATAAAGTGGTGGAGAATCACCAGGAAGTTGAATAAATCTCATAGGAGTTGGGATGAAGAAGTTATCCCACTTTCAAATCAGGTGATTCCAGTTTCCCAGTTTGGGAATAGCACAGCTTCTTCGTCGTTCCAATCAAACCAGGATGAATCACTTTGTGAGAAGCTTGATTTGGATACATAAAGTGGTGGAGAATCACCAGGAAGTTGAATAAATCTCATAGGAGTTGGGATGAAGAAGTTATCCCACTTTCAAATCAGGTGATTCCAGTTTCCCAGTTTGGGAATAGCACAGCTTCTTCGTCGTTCCAATCAAACCAGGATGAATCACTTTGTGAGAAGCTTGATTTGGATACATAAAGTGGTGGAGAATCACCAGGAAGTTGAATAAATCTCATAGGAGTTGGGATGAAGAAGTTATCCCACTTTCAAATCAGGTGATTCCAGTTTCCCAGTTTGGGAATAGCACAGCTTCTTCGTCGTTCCAATCAAACCAGGATGAATCACTTTGTGAGAAGCTTGATTTGGATACATAAAGTGGTGGAGAATCACCAGGAAGTTGAATAAATCTCATAGGAGTTGGGATGAAGAAGTTATCCCACTTTCAAATCAGGTGATTCCAGTTTCCCAGTTTGGGAATAGCACAGCTTCTTCGTCGTTCCAATCAAACCAGGATGAATCACTTTGTGAGAAGCTTGATTTGGATACATAAAGTGGTGGAGAATCACCAGGAAGTTGAATAAATCTCATAGGAGTTGGGATGAAGAAGTTATCCCACTTTCAAATCAGGTGATTCCAGTTTCCCAGTTTGGGAATAGCACAGCTTCTTCGTCGTTCCAATCAAACCAGGATGAATCACTTTGTGAGAAGCTTGATTTGGATACATAAAGTGGTGGAGAATCACCAGGAAGTTGAATAAATCTCATAGGAGTTGGGATGAAGAAGTTATCCCACTTTCAAATCAGGTGATTCCAGTTTCCCAGTTTGGGAATAGCACAGCTTCTTCGTCGTTCCAATCAAACCAGGATGAATCACTTTGTGAGAAGCTTGATTTGGATACATAAAGTGGTGGAGAATCACCAGGAAGTTGAATAAATCTCATAGGAGTTGGGATGAAGAAGTTATCCCACTTTCAAATCAGGTGATTCCAGTTTCCCAGTTTGGGAATAGCACAGCTTCTTCGTCGTTCCAATCAAACCAGGATGAATCACTTTGTGAGAAGCTTGATTTGGATACATAAAGTGGTGGAGAATCACCAGGAAGTTGAATAAATCTCATAGGAGTTGGGATGAAGAAGTTATCCCACTTTCAAATCAGGTGATTCCAGTTTCCCAGTTTGGGAATAGCACAGCTTCTTCGTCGTTCCAATCAAACCAGGATGAATCACTTTGTGAGAAGCTTGATTTGGATACATAAAGTGGTGGAGAATCACCAGGAAGTTGAATAAATCTCATAGGAGTTGGGATGAAGAAGTTATCCCACTTTCAAATCAGGTGATTCCAGTTTCCCAGTTTGGGAATAGCAGCTTCTTCGTCGTTCCAATCAAACCAGGATGAATCACTTTGTGAGAAGCTTGATTTGGATACATAAAGTGGTGGAGAATCACCAGGAAGTTGAATAAATCTCATAGGAGTTGGGATGAAGAAGTTATCCCACTTTCAAATCAGGTGATTCCAGTTTCCCAGTTTGGGAATAGCACAGCTTCTTCGTCGTTCCAATCAAACCAGGATGAATCACTTTGTGAGAAGCTTGATTTGGATACATAAAGTGGTGGAGAATCACCAGGAAGTTGAATAAATCTCATAGGAGTTGGGATGAAGAAGTTATCCCACTTTCAAATCAGGTGATTCCAGTTTCCCAGTTTGGGAATAGCACAGCTTCTTCGTCGTTCCAATCAAACCAGGATGAATCACTTTGTGAGAAGCTTGATTTGGATACATAAAGTGGTGGAGAATCACCAGGAAGTTGAATAAATCTCATAGGAGTTGGGATGAAGAAGTTATCCCACTTTCAAATCAGGTGATTCCAGTTTCCCAGTTTGGGAATAGCACAGCTTCTTCGTCGTTCCAATCAAACCAGGATGAATCACTTTGTGAGAAGCTTGATTTGGATACATAAAGTGGTGGAGAATCACCAGGAAGTTGAATAAATCTCATAGGAGTTGGGATGAAGAAGTTATCCCACTTTCAAATCAGGTGATTCCAGTTTCCCAGTTTGGGAATAGCACAGCTTCTTCGTCGTTCCAATCAAACCAGGATGAATCACTTTGTGAGAAGCTTGATTTGGATACATAAAGTGGTGGAGAATCACCAGGAAGTTGAATAAATCTCATAGGAGTTGGGATGAAGAAGTTATCCCACTTTCAAATCAGGTGATTCCAGTTTCCCAGTTTGGGAATAGCACAGCTTCTTCGTCGTTCCAATCAAACCAGGATGAATCACTTTGTGAGAAGCTTGATTTGGATACATAAAGTGGTGGAGAATCACCAGGAAGTTGAATAAATCTCATAGGAGTTGGGATGAAGAAGTTATCCCACTTTCAAATCAGGTGATTCCAGTTTCCCAGTTTGGGAATAGCACAGCTTCTTCGTCGTTCCAATCAAACCAGGATGAATCACTTTGTGAGAAGCTTGATTTGGATACATAAAGTGGTGGAGAATCACCAGGAAGTTGAATAAATCTCATAGGAGTTGGGATGAAGAAGTTATCCCACTTTCAAATCAGGTGATTCCAGTTTCCCAGTTTGGGAATAGCACAGCTTCTTCGTCGTTCCAATCAAACCAGGATGAATCACTTTGTGAGAAGCTTGATTTGGATACATAAAGTGGTGGAGAATCACCAGGAAGTTGAATAAATCTCATAGGAGTTGGGATGAAGAAGTTATCCCACTTTCAAATCAGGTGATTCCAGTTTCCCAGTTTGGGAATAGCACAGCTTCTTCGTCGTTCCAATCAAACCAGGATGAATCACTTTGTGAGAAGCTTGATTTGGATACATAAAGTGGTGGAGAATCACCAGGAAGTTGAATAAATCTCATAGGAGTTGGGATGAAGAAGTTATCCCACTTTCAAATCAGGTGATTCCAGTTTCCCAGTTTGGGAATAGCACAGCTTCTTCGTCGTTCCAATCAAACCAGGATGAATCACTTTGTGAGAAGCTTGATTTGGATACATAAAGTGGTGGAGAATCACCAGGAAGTTGAATAAATCTCATAGGAGTTGGGATGAAGAAGTTATCCCACTTTCAAATCAGGTGATTCCAGTTTCCCAGTTTGGGAATAGCACAGCTTCTTCGTCGTTCCAATCAAACCAGGATGAATCACTTTGTGAGAAGCTTGATTTGGATACATAAAGTGGTGGAGAATCACCAGGAAGTTGAATAAATCTCATAGGAGTTGGATGAAGAAGTTATCCCACTTTCAAATCAGGTGATTCCAGTTTCCCAGTTTGGGAATAGCACAGCTTCTTCGTCGTTCCAATCAAACCAGGATGAATCACTTTGTGAGAAGCTTGATTTGGATACATAAAGTGGTGGAGAATCACCAGGAAGTTGAATAAATCTCATAGGAGTTGGGATGAAGAAGTTATCCCACTTTCAAATCAGGTGATTCCAGTTTCCCAGTTTGGGAATAGCACAGCTTCTTCGTCGTTCCAATCAAACCAGGATGAATCACTTTGTGAGAAGCTTGATTTGGATACATAAAGTGGTGGAGAATCACCAGGAAGTTGAATAAATCTCATAGGAGTTGGGATGAAGAAGTTATCCCACTTTCAAATCAGGTGATTCCAGTTTCCCAGTTTGGGAATAGCACAGCTTCTTCGTCGTTCCAATCAAACCAGGATGAATCACTTTGTGAGAAGCTTGATTTGGATACATAAAGTGGTGGAGAATCACCAGGAAGTTGAATAAATCTCATAGGAGTTGGGATGAAGAAGTTATCCCACTTTCAAATCAGGTGATTCCAGTTTCCCAGTTTGGGAATAGCACAGCTTCTTCGTCGTTCCAATCAAACCAGGATGAATCACTTTGTGAGAAGCTTGATTTGGATACATAAAGTGGTGGAGAATCACCAGGAAGTTGAATAAATCTCATAGGAGTTGGGATGAAGAAGTTATCCCACTTTCAAATCAGGTGATTCCAGTTTCCCAGTTTGGGAATAGCACAGCTTCTTCGTCGTTCCAATCAAACCAGGATGAATCACTTTGTGAGAAGCTTGATTTGGATACATAAAGTGGTGGAGAATCACCAGGAAGTTGAATAAATCTCATAGGAGTTGGGATGAAGAAGTTATCCCACTTTCAAATCAGGTGATTCCAGTTTCCCAGTTTGGGAATAGCACAGCTTCTTCGTCGTTCCAATCAAACCAGGATGAATCACTTTGTGAGAAGCTTGATTTGGATACATAAAGTGGTGGAGAATCACCAGGAAGTTGAATAAATCTCATAGGAGTTGGGATGAAGAAGTTATCCCACTTTCAAATCAGGTGATTCCAGTTTCCCAGTTTGGGAATAGCACAGCTTCTTCGTCGTTCCAATCAAACCAGGATGAATCACTTTGTGAGAAGCTTGATTTGGATACATAAAGTGGTGGAGAATCACCAGGAAGTTGAATAAATCTCATAGGAGTTGGGATGAAGAAGTTATCCCACTTTCAAATCAGGTGATTCCAGTTTCCCAGTTTGGGAATAGGACAGCTTCTTCGTCGTTCCAATCAAACCAGGATGAATCACTTTGTGAGAAGCTTGATTTGGATACATAAAGTGGTGGAGAATCACCAGGAAGTTGAATAAATCTCATAGGAGTTGGGATGAAGAAGTTATCCCACTTTCAAATCAGGTGATTCCAGTTTCCCAGTTTGGGAATAGCACAGCTTCTTCGTCGTTCCAATCAAACCAGGATGAATCACTTTGTGAGAAGCTTGATTTGGATACATAAAGTGGTGGAGAATCACCAGGAAGTTGAATAAATCTCATAGGAGTTGGGATGAAGAAGTTATCCCACTTTCAAATCAGGTGATTCCAGTTTCCCAGTTTGGGAATAGCACAGCTTCTTCGTCGTTCCAATCAAACCAGGATGAATCACTTTGTGAGAAGCTTGATTTGGATACATAAAGTGGTGGAGAATCACCAGGAAGTTGAATAAATCTCATAGGAGTTGGGATGAAGAAGTTATCCCACTTTCAAATCAGGTGATTCCAGTTTCCCAGTTTGGGAATAGCACAGCTTCTTCGTCGTTCCAATCAAACCAGGATGAATCACTTTGTGAGAAGCTTGATTTGGATACATAAAGTGGTGGAGAATCACCAGGAAGTTGAATAAATCTCATAGGAGTTGGGATGAAGAAGTTATCCCACTTTCAAATCAGGTGATTCCAGTTTCCCAGTTTGGGAATAGCACAGCTTCTTCGTCGTTCCAATCAAACCAGGATGAATCACTTTGTGAGAAGCTTGATTTGGATACATAAAGTGGTGGAGAATCACCAGGAAGTTGAATAAATCTCATAGGAGTTGGGATGAAGAAGTTATCCCACTTTCAAATCAGGTGATTCCAGTTTCCCAGTTTGGGAATAGCACAGCTTCTTCGTCGTTCCAATCAAACCAGGATGAATCACTTTGTGAGAAGCTTGATTTGGATACATAAAGTGGTGGAGAATCACCAGGAAGTTGAATAAATCTCATAGGAGTTGGATGAAGAAGTTATCCCACTTTCAAATCAGGTGATTCCAGTTTCCCAGTTTGGGAATAGCACAGCTTCTTCGTCGTTCCAATCAAACCAGGATGAATCACTTTGTGAGAAGCTTGATTTGGATACATAAAGTGGTGGAGAATCACCAGGAAGTTGAATAAATCTCATAGGAGTTGGGATGAAGAAGTTATCCCACTTTCAAATCAGGTGATTCCAGTTTCCCAGTTTGGGAATAGCACAGCTTCTTCGTCGTTCCAATCAAACCAGGATGAATCACTTTGTGAGAAGCTTGATTTGGATACATAAAGTGGTGGAGAATCACCAGGAAGTTGAATAAATCTCATAGGAGTTGGGATGAAGAAGTTATCCCACTTTCAAATCAGGTGATTCCAGTTTCCCAGTTTGGGAATAGCACAGCTTCTTCGTCGTTCCAATCAAACCAGGATGAATCACTTTGTGAGAAGCTTGATTTGGATACATAAAGTGGTGGAGAATCACCAGGAAGTTGAATAAATCTCATAGGAGTTGGGATGAAGAAGTTATCCCACTTTCAAATCAGGTGATTCCAGTTTCCCAGTTTGGGAATAGCACAGCTTCTTCGTCGTTCCAATCAAACCAGGATGAATCACTTTGTGAGAAGCTTGATTTGGATACATAAAGTGGTGGAGAATCACCAGGAAGTTGAATAAATCTCATAGGAGTTGGGATGAAGAAGTTATCCCACTTTCAAATCAGGTGATTCCAGTTTCCCAGTTTGGGAATAGGACAGCTTCTTCGTCGTTCCAATCAAACCAGGATGAATCACTTTGTGAGAAGCTTGATTTGGATACATAAAGTGGTGGAGAATCACCAGGAAGTTGAATAAATCTCATAGGAGTTGGGATGAAGAAGTTATCCCACTTTCAAATCAGGTGATTCCAGTTTCCCAGTTTGGGAATAGGACAGCTTCTTCGTCGTTCCAATCAAACCAGGATGAATCACTTTGTGAGAAGCTTGATTTGGATACATAAAGTGGTGGAGAATCACCAGGAAGTTGAATAAATCTCATAGGAGTTGGGATGAAGAAGTTATCCCACTTTCAAATCAGGTGATTCCAGTTTCCCAGTTTGGGAATAGCACAGCTTCTTCGTCGTTCCAATCAAACCAGGATGAATCACTTTGTGAGAAGCTTGATTTGGATACATAAAGTGGTGGAGAATCACCAGGAAGTTGAATAAATCTCATAGGAGTTGGGATGAAGAAGTTATCCCACTTTCAAATCAGGTGATTCCAGTTTCCCAGTTTGGGAATAGGACAGCTTCTTCGTCGTTCCAATCAAACCAGGATGAATCACTTTGTGAGAAGCTTGATTTGGATACATAAAGTGGTGGAGAATCACCAGGAAGTTGAATAAATCTCATAGGAGTTGGGATGAAGAAGTTATCCCACTTTCAAATCAGGTGATTCCAGTTTCCCAGTTTGGGAATAGCACAGCTTCTTCGTCGTTCCAATCAAACCAGGATGAATCACTTTGTGAGAAGCTTGATTTGGATACATAAAGTGGTGGAGAATCACCAGGAAGTTGAATAAATCTCATAGGAGTTGGGATGAAGAAGTTATCCCACTTTCAAATCAGGTGATTCCAGTTTCCCAGTTTGGGAATAGCACAGCTTCTTCGTCGTTCCAATCAAACCAGGATGAATCACTTTGTGAGAAGCTTGATTTGGATACATAAAGTGGTGGAGAATCACCAGGAAGTTGAATAAATCTCATAGGAGTTGGGATGAAGAAGTTATCCCACTTTCAAATCAGGTGATTCCAGTTTCCCAGTTTGGGAATAGCACAGCTTCTTCGTCGTTCCAATCAAACCAGGATGAATCACTTTGTGAGAAGCTTGATTTGGATACATAAAGTGGTGGAGAATCACCAGGAAGTTGAATAAATCTCATAGGAGTTGGGATGAAGAAGTTATCCCACTTTCAAATCAGGTGATTCCAGTTTCCCAGTTTGGGAATAGGACAGCTTCTTCGTCGTTCCAATCAAACCAGGATGAATCACTTTGAGAGAAGCTTGATTTGGATACATAAAGTGGTGGA
Source organism: Brassica napus (assembly GCF_020379485.1). Lineage (NCBI taxonomy): Eukaryota > Viridiplantae > Streptophyta > Magnoliopsida > Brassicales > Brassicaceae > Brassica > Brassica napus. The sequence continues at coordinate 25,733 of NW_026015093.1, forward strand.
GAATCACCAGGAAGTTGAATAAATCTCATAGGAGTTGGGAGAAGAAGTTATCCCACTTTCAAATCAGGTGATTCCAGTTTCCCAGTTTGGGAATAGCACAGCTTCTTCGTCGTTCCAATCAAACCAGGATGAATCACTTTGTGAGAAGCTTGATTTGGATACATAAAGTGGTGGAGAATCACCAGGAAGTTGAATAAATCTCATAGGAGTTGGGATGAAGAAGTTATCCCACTTTCAAATCAGGTGATTCCAGTTTCCCAGTTTGGGAATAGGACAGCTTCTTCGTCGTTCCAATCAAACCAGGATGAATCACTTTGTGAGAAGCTTGATTTGGATACATAAAGTGGTGGAGAATCACCAGGAAGTTGAATAAATCTCATAGGAGTTGGGATGAAGAAGTTATCCCACTTTCAAATCAGGTGATTCCAGTTTCCCAGTTTGGGAATAGCACAGCTTCTTCGTCGTTCCAATCAAACCAGGATGAATCACTTTGTGAGAAGCTTGATTTGGATACATAAAGTGGTGGAGAATCACCAGGAAGTTGAATAAATCTCATAGGAGTTGGGATGAAGAAGTTATCCCACTTTCAAATCAGGTGATTCCAGTTTCCCAGTTTGGGAATAGCACAGCTTCTTCGTCGTTCCAATCAAACCAGGATGAATCACTTTGTGAGAAGCTTGATTTGGATACATAAAGTGGTGGAGAATCACCAGGAAGTTGAATAAATCTCATAGGAGTTGGGATGAAGAAGTTATCCCACTTTCAAATCAGGTGATTCCAGTTTCCCAGTTTGGGAATAGCACAGCTTCTTCGTCGTTCCAATCAAACCAGGATGAATCACTTTGTAAGAAGCTTGATTTGGATACATAAAGTGGTGGAGAATCACCAGGAAGTTGAATAAATCTCATAGGAGTTGGGATGAAGAAGTTATCCCACTTTCAAATCAGGTGATTCCAGTTTCCCAGTTTGGGAATAGGACAGCTTCTTCGTCGTTCCAATCAAACCAGGATGAATCACTTTGTGAGAAGCTTGATTTGGATACATAAAGTGGTGGAGAATCACCAGGAAGTTGAATAAATCTCATAGGAGTTGGGAGAAGAAGTTATCCCACTTTCAAATCAGGTGATTCCAGTTTCCCAGTTTGGGAATAGCACAGCTTCTTCGTCGTTCCAATCAAACCAGGATGAATCACTTTGTGAGAAGCTTGATTTGGATACATAAAGTGGTGGAGAATCACCAGGAAGTTGAATAAATCTCATAGGAGTTGGGATGAAGAAGTTATCCCACTTTCAAATCAGGTGATTCCAGTTTCCCAGTTTGGGAATAGGACAGCTTCTTCGTCGTTCCAATCAAACCAGGATGAATCACTTTGTGAGAAGCTTGATTTGGATACATAAAGTGGTGGAGAATCACCAGGAAGTTGAATAAATCTCATAGGAGTTGGGATGAAGAAGTTATCCCACTTTCAAATCAGGTGATTCCAGTTTCCCAGTTTGGGAATAGCACAGCTTCTTCGTCGTTCCAATCAAACCAGGATGAATCACTTTGTGCGAAGCTTGATTTGGATACATAAAGTGGTGGAGAATCACCAGGAAGTTGAATAAATCTCATAGGACTTGGTAATGAACTCCTAGGATGCTTCTTTGGATTGAATTGGATAGATCCTTGTATAAACGAATCAGAGACTCAAGTTTATCAAGGTGATGGATCGTTTGGTGACACAAAGAGTTGCGGAATGGCTCCTTGATACTCCTAGATGACTAGCTTGGATATTACACACCAAAATAGACACCCTTAGTTGTTGGATATGACACACCAACGAGATTCACTCAAGACTTGATGAGAAGTAAAGAGAGAACAAGAAATCTGATAGATTTGTAGAAAAAGGATTGTGTTTAAAAGAGAGAACGCAAACACACTTATATAGAGAAGTATGGAACAGGCTCCATATTCTCGAGATCATTAAAGGGAACAGGCTCCCTTGGAACTACAACAAAGACTAAAGACTTATTCAAATTCGAAAAGAGTTTTTAAAACATGAAATAAAAACCATAGTTTAAAAATAACCTAAGGTGGAACCGTGATACATCATCTAAGGTTTATGTAAGTAACTTGTGGCCTCATTAAAAACCTTCCTTTGGAAAACCCAATGGGACAAAACCAAAGGCTAGGAAAAGAGCACACACAAGCACTTGCTTAGATGATGATCAGTTTGAAACCATTGCTTGAATGGTGATAAGAGTGTCTTGATTGATCAAACGTCCATCAAGACCGTCTTCTTGCTTCCATGAGATCATAAGTAGACTTCCAACAGCTTCTTTGAGTCTTCTAGCTTTGGCGCGAGTGATGGGACCTGGTGGAATGACTAAGGCATCATCTTCTTCCCTTGATTGGTCTTTGAACTCTTTATCTCCATCCTTGTGCCGGTCCATGATCATATCATCCCCTCCCTCTTGAAAAGGATTTGTCCTCAAATCTGGCTCATCTGCAAAATAAGGAACCAAGTCAGTGATATTAAAACTATTGCTCACATCATACCTTCCTTGGAGATCCAGCTTGTAAGCATTGTTGCCGATTTTCTTTATGATCTCAAATGGTCCATCAATCCTTGGCATGAGCTTGGATTTCCTCTCATTAGGAAATCTTTCTTTCCTTAGGTGAATCCAGACTTGATCACCCACTTCAAAGACTCTTTCACGCCTCCCCTTGTTTGCTTGTTTGGCATATTGCTTAGTCTTCTCTTCTATGTTGCGCCTTGCTTGTTCATGAAGTTGTTGTACCTTCTCTGCCTTCTTCTTGCCATCAAGACTAACTCTTTCACACTCAGGTAAAGGTATTAGATCCAAAGGAGAGATGGGATTGAACCCATAAACAATTTCAAATGGAGAAAACTTAGTAGCAGAATGCACAGCATGATTATATGCAAATTCACAATGAGGCAAACAATCTTCCCATGATTTCAAGTTCTTCTTTATAATTGCACGCAAGAGTGTACCAAGAGTTCTATTAACTACTTCAGTCTGACCATCAGTTTGTGGGTGACAAGTAGTAGAAAATAATAGCTTAGTGCCTAGTTTAGACCAGAGAGTTTTCCAAAAGTAGCTTAGGAACTTAGTATCTCTATCAGATACAATAGTCTTAGGCATGCCATGTAAACGCACAATCTCCTTAAAGAACAAGTTAGCTACATGCAATGCATCATCAGTTTTATGACAAGCAATGAAGTGTGCCATCTTAGAAAATCTATCAACTACCACAAAGATTGAATCTTTACCAGTACGAGTTCTAGGCAATCCAACAATGAAGTCCATAGAGATATCATTCCAAGGATGATAAGGGATGGGTAAAGGCGTGTACAAACCATGGTTTTGGACTTTGGACTTAGCTTGTTTACAAGTTGCACACCTTTCACAGAGTCTTTCCACATCTCTTTTCATCCGCGGCCAGTAGAAGTGATCCTGCAAGGTCTTGAGAGTTTTTGCGACACCAAAATGTCCCATGAGGCTTCCTCCATGAGATTCCCTAACAAATAAATCTCTCAAAGAACAATTAGGCACACAAAGTCTATTATCATAGAAAAGAAATCCATCCTGCCTAAAGTAATGTCCAGCAGCAAATTTCTCACAAGACTTATAAGCATCTTTAAATTCAGGATCATTCTCATACATTACTTTAATCTGCTCAAATCCTAATAGCTTAACATCAAGAGTGTTCAAGAGAACATACCTTCTGGATAGTGCATCAGCAACTATGTTTTCCTTACCTTGTTTATACTTGATGACATAAGGAAATGTCTCAATGAACTCAACCCACCTTGCGTGTCTCTTGCTGAGTTTGTTTTGGCTTTTAAGGTACTTGAGAGACTCATGATCAGTGTGAATGACAAACTCCTTGGGCCATAGGTAATGCTGCCATGTCTGCAAAGCCCTCACCAAAGCGTAGAGTTCCTTGTCATAAGTAGCATAGTTGAGAGTCGCTCCTCCTAGTTTCTCACTGAAATATGCTATGGGTCTCTTCTCCTGCATAAGAACAGCACCAATTCCAATTCCTGAAGCATCACATTCAATTTCAAAAGTTTTATTGAAATCAGGAAGTATAAGAAGAGGGGCATTAGTAAGCTTCTCTTTTAGGCATTGAAAGGCAAGTTCTTGTGCTTCTCCCCATTTGAATCCAACTTCTTTCTTGATCACCTCAGTCAATGGAGCGGCTATGGTGCTAAAATCTTTTACAAACCGTCGGTAGAAGCCAGCTAATCCATGGAAGCTTCGCACTTCACTGATGGTTTTAGGAATCGGCCACTCTTGTATTGCTTTCACCTTCTCTTGATCTACCTTTACTCCATCTGCACTCACAACAAAGCCTAGAAAAACCAAGTGATCCGTTCCAAAAGTACACTTCTTAAGGTTAGCAAAAAGAGATTCCTTTCTAAGCACATCAAGAACAGCTCTAAGATGTCCTATATGATCATTAAAGCTCTTACTGTATACAAGGATGTCATCAAAGTATACCACAACAAATATGCCAATGAATGATCTAAGAACATGATTCATTAATCTCATGAATGTACTAGGTGCATTGGTTAATCCAAATGGCATGACTAACCACTCATAAAGACCATGTTTAGTTTTGAATGCAGTTTTCCATTCATCTCCTTCTTTCATCCTAATCTGATGGTATCCACTTTTCAAATCAATCTTAGAAAATATGCAGGAACCATGCAATTCATCAAGCATATCATCTAATCTAGGAATAGGATGGCGATACTTTACAGTGATGTTGTTGATGGCTCTACAATCAACACACATGCGCCAGCTTCCATCTTTCTTAGGCACAAGAAGCACTGGTACTGCACATGGGCTCATGCTCTCACGGATATGCCCCTTTGCCATCAACTCCTCAACTTGTTTTTGCAGTTCTTTAGTCTCCACGGGATTAGTCCTATAAGCTGGCCTATTTGGAAGTGTAGAACCAGGAACAAAATCAATCTGATGCTCAATCCCTCTAAGAGGTGGAAGACCAATTGGATTATCTTCAGGAAATACATCTTCAAATTCCTGTAAAAGACACTTAATTTCACTCGGATATACCGGTGTTGGGTCAGTAACATTCAAAAGAGACTCTTTAAAGATAAGTAAAAGAATAGATTGATGAGCATTGAGAGTTCTTTTGATTTCACCCGATTTGGCATAGAGACTATGCTGCTTCTTTGATTCAGGTTTGAGGTCTATTTCTTTCTTCTTTTGTAGCTGCAGTTGATCTTGATGAACTTCCTTTGGTGTTAGAGGAACCAGCACAGTCTTCTTTCCTTTGAACTCAAACGTGTGCTTGTTGGTGTAGCCATCATGTATCACTCGTCTATCTGATTGCCATGGCCGACCAAGAAGGATATGTCCAGCTTCCATAGGCAATACATCACAGAGAACCTCATCCTCATACCTTCCAATTGCAATGGGAACCGAAACCTGACTAGAAACCCTCATTTCTCCTTCTTCATTCAACCATTGAAGCCGGTAGGGCTTTGGATGTTTCTGTACTTGGAGGCCAAGCTTCTTTACCATAGTTTCACTAGCTACATTCACACAACTTCCTCCATCAATGATAAGACTACAGACCTTTCCTTGCACAAGGCACCGAGTGTAGAATAGATTCTCTCTCTGTTCTTGCTCTTCAGCTTTACTTTGCAAACTCAAAGTTCTTCTAGCCACCAATAACCTTCCTTTCACGGGTTCTTCTTCATATTCTTCTTCAATAAGCGCCTTACACTCAGACTCTGAAAGCTCATCCTCAGATTCATACTCTCCATTCTCAAGAAGAATCATGATTCTTTTATTGGTGCACTCATTTGCATAATGGCCTCTACCCTGACACTTAAAGCACTTAACATCTCTAGCTCTTGCACTTGAAACCTCGGCCTTTCCTTTATCCTTGCTGTAAAAGGAATTTGGCTTTGAGTCTTCTTTCAGTTGCGGTTTGCTTTCCTTTTGATAGCTAGACTTTTCTTCTTTAGTTCCCTGAAGTCTGGTGTTGTAACGAGAATGAGAATGGCCCTTCCTCTTAACTTGTTGCTCAACTAGTATAGCTTTGTGAAGCATCTCTTCTATCTCCACATAGTGCTGCATCTCAACATTATCTTGTATCTCTCGGTTGAGACCTCCTAAGAACCTAGCCATAGTAGCTTCTTTATCTTCAGAAACACGAGCTCTCAGCATCAACAGCTCCATGTCTTGATAGTATTCTTCAACAGATCGAGATCCTTGGGTGAGTCTTCTTAACTTCTGGTGCAAGTCGCGATGATAGTGATTTGGCACAAATCTTTTACGCATGAGAGCCTTCATCTCGTGCCATGTTTCAACGGGATACTCTTGGTTAAGTCTCCTGGTAGTCACAAGCTGGTCCCACCAACTCAGCGCATAGTCATGGAACTCAGTTGCTGCTATCTGAATCCTTTGGGCATTGGTGTAGTGCTTACAGTTAAACACCAACTCCATCTTCTTTTCCCATTCCAAGTAAGCATCCGGATCAACTTTGCCATGGAAAGGAGGTATCTTCAGCTTTAAACCAGCAAGATCATCTCTGTAAGTTCTCCTTTCATCATGATCTCTTCTATGTCTCCTTCTACTATCTCTAGAAGAGGAACTGCTGTGCGTGGCTCGGTTACGCTCATAGTAGTGGTCTGTTTCTTGTGATTCAGCATGCTCTCTCGGGGTTTCATCACGTCTTTCTCGTCTAGACTCATTGCTATGACCTTGGCCCGTAGCTTGCCTTATCTCTTGCCTTATTTCATCGCGAAGTTCCTTCATACTGCTCTTGATCATATCAGCAACGGTAGTGATCATCGTTTGGTTTAATTGCTCAGTCATCTGATCTCTCAATAACTTGTTCTGTCTCACGAGTTCTGCTTCATCTTCCGACTCTCTCACCATGGTACCTGATTCAGAAAACACTCAAACAAGTAAGATGTTCACAAGAATCAAATCAGAACAATTAGTCGACGCGGAAACAACTTTCAAAAGATTCAAAAGATAGAAAACTTGCAGATCACGGATTAGAGAATTCAAATCGACAAGACTAAGATTAGATCTATCAATTTTGGATTTATGCAGATCAGATTCAAGACAAATAAGAACAGATCTATCACAGAAACAACACAAATCAAGTTATTCAGCAAGTGATTCGACAGATCAAGCGATTCGATTACTTCCTTCACACGGATCGGATGAGTTTGATTCAAAATATGATAAGAACACTTAGATCTAATAGGATTCAACACAGACGATTAGCAATCAGGTGATATGCTACTCAGATGATACGAGAAACAACAACAGATCGCAGATCTATCAATGGTAATCAAAGAAGTTGAAAAGTTTATTTGAAACAGAAGAGAAATCGAAAACTTCCCAATCCAAAGCAGCTCTGATACCACTTAATGAACTCCTAGGATGCTTCTTTGGATTGAATTGGATAGATCCTTGTATAAACGAATCAGAGACTCAAGTTTATCAAGGTGATGGATCGTTTGGTGACACAAAGAGTTGCGGAATGGCTCCTTGATACTCCTAGATGACTAGCTTGGATATTACACACCAAAATAGACACCCTTAGTTGTTGGATATGACACACCAACGAGATTCACTCAAGACTTGATGAGAAGTAAAGAGAGAACAAAGAAATCTGATAGATTTGTAGAAAAAGGATTGTGTTTAAAAGAGAGAACGCAAACACACTTATATAGAGAAGTATGGAACAGGCTCCATATTCTCGAGATCATTAAAGGGAACAGGCTCCCTTGGAACTACAACAAAGACTAAAGACTTATTCAAATTCGAAAAGAGTTTTTAAAACATGAAATAAAGACCATAGTTTAAAAATAACCTAAGGTGGAACCGTGATACATCATCTAAGGTTTATGTAAGTAACTTGTGGCCTCATTAAAAACCTTCCTTTGGAAAACCCAATGGGACAAAACCAAAGGCTAGGAAAAGAGCACACACAAGCACTTGCTTAGATGATGATCAGTTTGAAACCATTGCTTGAATGGTGATAAGAGTGTCTTGATTGATCAAACGTCCATCAAGACCGTCTTCTTGCTTCCATGAGATCATAAGTAGACTTCCAACAGCTTCTTTGAGTCTTCTAGCTTTGGCGCGAGTGATGGGACCTGGTGGAATGACTAAGGCATCATCTTCTTCCCTTGATTGGTCTTTGAACTCTTTATCTCCATCCTTGTGCCGGTCCATGATCATATCACTTGGGATGAAGAAGTTATCCCACTTTCAAATCAGGTGCTTTCTGTTTCCCAGTTTGGGAATAACACAGCTTCTTCGTCGTTCCAATCAAACCAGGATGAATCTCTTTGTGAGAAGCTTGATTTGGATACATAAAGTGGTGGAGAATCACCAGGAAGTTGAATAAATCTCATAGGAGTTGGGATGAAGAAGTTATCCCACTTTCAAATCAGGTGCTTCCAGTTTCCCAGTTTGGGAATAACACAGCTTCTTCGTCGTTCCAATCAAACCAAGATGAATCACTTTGTAAGAAGCTTGATTTGGATACATAAAGTGGTGGAGAATCACCAGGAAGTTGAATAAATCTCATAGGAGTTGGGATGAAGTAGTTATCCCACTTTCAAATCAGGTGATTCCAGTTTTCCCAGTTTGGGAATAGGACAGCTTCTTCGTCGTTCCAATCAAACCAGGATGAATCACTTTGTGAGAGCTTGATTTGGATACATAATGTGGTGGAGAATCACCAGGAATTTGAATAAATTTCATAGGAGTTGGCTAGAGGAAGTTATCCCACTTTCAAATCAGGTGATTCCAGTTTCCCAGTTTGGGAATAGCACAGCTTCTTCGTCGTTCCAATCAAACCAGGATGAATCACTTTGTGAGAAGCTTTATTTGGATACATAAAGTGGTGGAGAATCACCAGGAATTTGAATAAATCTCATAGGAGTTGGGATGAAGAAGTTATCCCACTTTCAAATCAGGTGATTCCAGTTTCCCAGTTTGGGAATAGCACAGCTTCTTCGTCGTTCCAATCAAACCAGGATGAATCACTTTGTTAAAAGCTTGATTTGGATACATAAAGTGGTGGAGAATCACCAGGAAGTTGAATAAATCTCATAGGAGTTGGCATGAAGAAGTTATCCCACTTTCAAATCAGGTGATTCCAGTTTCCCAGTTTGGGAATAGCACAGCTTCTTCGTCGTTCCAATCAAACCAGGATGAATCACTTTGTGAGAAGCTTGATTTGGATACATAAAGTGGTGGAGAATCACCAGGAAGTTGAATAAATCTCATAGGAGTTGGGATGAAGAAGTTATCCCACTTTCAAATCAGGTGATTCCAGTTTCCCAGTTTGGGAATAGCACAGCTTCTTCGTCGTTCCAATCAAACCAGGATGAATCACTTTGTAAGAAGCTTGATTTGGATACATAAAGTGGTGGAGAATCACCAGGAAGTTGAATAAATCTCATAGGAGTTGGGATGAAGAAGTTATCCCACTTTCAAATCAGGTGATTCCAGTTTCCCAGTTTGGGAATAGGACAGCTTCTTCGTCGTTCCAATCAAACCAGGATGAATCACTTTGTGAGAAGCTTGATTTGGATACATAAAGTGGTGGAGAATCACCAGGAAGTTGAATAAATCTCATAGGAGTTGGGATGAAGAAGTTATCCCACTTTCAAATCAGGTGATTCCAGTTTCCCAGTTTGGGAATAGCACAGCTTCTTCGTCGTTCCAATCAAACCAGGATGAATCACTTTGTGAGAAGCTTATTTGGATACATAAAGTGGTGGAGAATCACCAGGAAGTTGAATAAATCTCATAGGAGTTGGGATGAAGAAGTTATCCCACTTTCAAATCAGGTGATTCCAGTTTCCCAGTTTGGGAATAGGACAGCTTCTTCGTCGTTCCAATCAAACCAGGATGAATCACTTTGTGAGAAGCTTGATTTGGATACATAAAGTGGTGGAGAATCACCAGGAAGTTGAATAAATCTCATAGGAGTTGGGAGAAGAAGTTATCCCACTTTCAAATCAGGTGATTCCAGTTTCCCAGTTTGGGAATAGCACAGCTTCTTCGTCGTTCCAATCAAACCAGGATGAATCACTTTGTGAGAAGCTTGATTTGGATACATAAAGTGGTGGAGAATCACCAGGAAGTTGAATAAATCTCATAGGAGTTGGGATGAAGAAGTTATCCCACTTTCAAATCAGGTGATTCCAGTTTCCCAGTTTGGGAATTGGACAGCTTCTTCGTCGTTCCAATCAAACCAGGATGAATCACTTTGTGAGAAGCTTGATTTGGATACATAAAGTGGTGGAGAATCACCAGGAAGTTGAATAAATCTCATAGGAGTTGGCTAGAAGAAGTTATCCCACTTTCAAATCAGGTGATTCCAGTTTCCCAGTTTGGGAATAGCACAGCTTCTTCGTCGTTCCAATCAAACCAGGATGAATCACTTTGTGAGAAGCTTGATTTGGATACATAAAGTGGTGGAGAATCACCAGGAAGTTGAATAAATCTCATAGGAGTTGGGATGAAGAAGTTATCCCACTTTCAAATCAGGTGATTCCAGTTTCCCAGTTTGGGAATAACACAGCTTCTTCGTCGTTCCAATCAAACCAGGATGAATCACTTTGTAAGAAGCTTGATTTGGATACATAAAGTGGTGGAGAATCACCAGGAAGTTGAATAAATCTCATAGGAGTTGGGATGAAGAAGTTATCCCACTTTCAAATCAGGTGATTCCAGTTTCCCAGTTTGGGAATTGGACAGCTTCTTCGTCGTTCCAATCAAACCAGGATGAATCACTTTGTGAGAGGCTTGATTTGGATACATAAAGTGGTGGAGAATCACCAGGAAGTTGAATAAATTTCATAGGAGTTGGCTAGAAGAAGTTATCCCACTTTCAAATCAGGTGATTCCAGTTTCCCAGTTTGGGAATAGCACAGCTTCTTCGTCGTTCCAATCAAACCAGGATGAATCACTTTGTGAGAAGCTTTATTTGGATACATAAAGTGGTGGAGAATCACCAGGAAGTTGAATAAATCTCATAGGAGTTGGGATGAAGAAGTTATCCCACTTTCAAATCAGGTGATTCCAGTTTCCCAGTTTGGGAATAGCACAGCTTCTTCGTCGTTCCAATCAAACCAGGATGAATCTCTTTGTTAAAAGCTTGATTTGGATACATAAAGTGGTGGAGAATCACCAGGAAGTTGAATAAATCTCATAGGAGTTGGCAAGAAGAAGTTATCCCACTTTCAAATCAGGTGATTCCAGTTTTCCAGTTTGGAATAGCACAGCTTCTTCGTCGTTCCAATCAAACCAGGATGAATCACTTTGTGAGAAGCTTGATTTGGATACATAAAGTGGTGGAGAATCAACAGGAAGTTGAATAAATCTCATAGGAGTTGGGATGAAGAAGTTATCCCACTTTCAAATCAGGTGATTCTAGTTTCCCAGTTTGGGAATAACACAGCTTCTTCGTCGTTCCAATCAAACCAAGATGAATCACTTTGTAAGAAGCTTGATTTGGATACATAAAGTGGTGGAGAATCACCAGGAAGTTGAATAAATCTCATAGGAGTTGGGATGAAGAAGTTATCCCACTTTCAAATCAGGTGCTTCCAGTTTCCCAGTTTGGGAATTGGACAGCTTCTTCGTCGTTCCAATCAAACCAGGATGAATCACTTTCTGAGAGTCTTTATTTGGATACATAATGTGGTGGAGAATCACCAGGAATTTGAATAAATTTCATAGGAGTTGGCTAGAAGAAGTTATCCCACTTTCAAATCAGGTGATTCCAGTTTCCCAGTTTGGGAATAAGCACAGCTTCTTCGTCGTTCCAATCAAACCAGGATGAATCACTTTGTGAGAAGCTTTATTTGGATACATAAAGTGGTGGAGAATCACCAGGAAGTTGAATAAATCTCATAGGAGTTGGGATGAAGAAGTTATCCCACTTTCAAATCAGGTGCTTCCTGTTTCCCAGTTTGGGAATTGGACAGCTTCTTCGTCGTTCCAATCAAACCAGGATGAATCTCTTTGTGAGAAGCTTGATTTGGATACATAAAGTGGTGGAGAATCACCAGGAAGTTGAATAAATCTCATAGGAGTTGGCTAGAAGAAGTTATCGCACTTTCAAATCAGGTGATTCCAGTTTCCCAGTTTGGGAATAGCACAGCTTCTTCGTCGTTCCAATCAAACCAGGATGAATCACTTTGTGCGAAGCTTGATTTGGATACATAAAGTGGTGGAGAATCACCAGGAAGTTGAATAAATCTCATAGGAGTTGGGATGAAGAAGTTATCCCACTTTCAAATCAGGTGCTTCCAGTTTCCCAGTTTGGGAATAACACAGCTTCTTCGTCGTTCCAATCAAACCAAGATGAATCACTTTGTAAGAAGCTTGATTTGGATACATAAAGTGGTGGAGAATCACCAGGAAGTTGAATAAATCTCATAGGAGTTGGGATGAAGAAGTTATCCCACTTTCAAATCAGGTGCTTCCAGTTTCCCAGTTTGGGAATTGGACAGCTTCTTCGTCGTTCCAATCAAACCAGGATGAATCACTTTGTGAGAGGCTTTATTTGGATACATAATGTGGTGGAGAATCACCAGGAATTTGAATAAATTTCATAGGAGTTGGCTAGAAGAAGTTATCCCACTTTCAAATCAGGTGATTCCAGTTTCCCAGTTTGCGAATAACACAGCTTCTTCGTCGTTCCAATCAAACCAGGATGAATCACTTTGTGAGAAGCTTGATTTGGATACATAAAGTGGTGGAGAATCACCAGGAAGTTGAAAAAATCTCATAGGAGTTGGGATGAAGAAGTTATCCCACTTTCAAATCAGGTGCTTCCTGTTTCCCAGTTTGGGAATTGGACAGCTTCTTCGTCGTTCCAATCAAACCAGGATGAATCTCTTTCTGAGAGGCTTTATTTGGATACATAATGTGGTGGAGAATCACCAGGAATTTGAATAAATTTCATAGGAGTTGGCTAGAAGAAGTTATCCCACTTTCAAATCAGGTGATTCCAGTTTCCCAGTTTGCGAATAACACAGCTTCTTCGTCGTTCCAATCAAACCAGGATGAATCTGGTGTAGCCATGAGTAGAGACATTGGAGAGCTGAGTGAGTCTGATGAGGGAGAGCCAGACTTGAGAAGAGAAGAGCCAGACTTGAGCAGAGAAGAACCAAATGAGCTAGCCAGCTTGTGGAGTGGACCAGTAACCAGATCAAGGCTGAGAGCACAAGAGGAGAGGCTCCAGGAGATAGCCAAAACCGTGGGCCTTGGTTCAAGGCAAGGAGATCAAGATAAACCAGCTTGTTGGTTTAATTTAATTACTTTGTAAGGGTTTGGTTATTGGGCTTTCATTTAATTTAAACCAAAGACAATTAGGATTAGAATTAGAATTAAACCACCTTGGTTTAGCATTAGGGTTTTCGATTTTTACTTTAAGAACATGGAGGCTGCAGCTTTGTTTTCTTAACTTTCAATCTAAGAATTATTCAGTCAACTTTGTTGTCTTGTCTCTAGCTTTCTCTGTTCAGCTCTAGAACATTGATCTCACTTAAAGGAAGGAATTCCTGTGAATCCCATCTTAGACAATACAAGGTGATCTTGTGTCTTTGAGTAGCAAACCATCCTTGGCGCCAACCCACAGGCTCAGGGAGACGTTCATAGTTCAAAGGAGAGCTAGTAGCCTCTTAGAACACCCTCTATCCACCCACCTTCAAGTGATCCAGAGTCTAAGCCATACCCAGGCTGCACCAAGTGGTATCAGAGCCACTTGAAGGTTAGGGTTTGCGATTTGACTACTCAGATCATTCATTCCATCAAACACTTCTCTTATCTTTCTATCTGTTGTAAGCCAGCTGAGCCAACCCTGCAAATCAAAAAAAAAAAAAAAAAGGAAAAGAGATCTCTGATCCAAATCAAAAAAAAAATATATATATAGCTGAAGAGTAATCCAGCTAGCTGAAGAGAAATCCAGCTCAGGGTGGTAAAGTCAGCTGGTGCCTAAATCTCTTAATACTTTCTATCTGATTCATTGGGGTTTTAGTTCTAGATCTTAAGTGTAGAACTTTGTTTTTCAACTGAACTTGTGGGAAGAGCTGAGACTTGGCGATTTGAAAACTTGAGTGAGAGAGAGATAATTTTGTTCCTGGCTTTGTGTTTTCTCTAACTATTTCAGGAACAATGAGTGAAGAGAGGCGAGATGGAAAGCAACCTGAGAGTTCAGGAGAACCGGCTGTCCAGCAAATCAACCTCAACCAAGTTCAATTTGAGGCTATGATAGCTGAGATAACCAGAAGAATGCAAAATACTTACAACCGTGCTCAACAAGCTAATGAAACTTTACCTGGTGATAATGCAGGGCAAGAGAGGGAAGCGGTTGCTGCTGGAGCTCAGAGAGCACGCATTGGACCTATAAGAGGGCAACGAGTTGAGCTTAGGGGTCGTGGGATTTATGGAGAACATTATCAAGAAGAGTCAGCTGATGAAAGTGATGATGGATCTCAGGCTAGTCATCATGGTAGAAATCACAACCGCAGGCGACCAGCTACTGATAACCTAGGCAATCTCAAGCTTAGAATCCCTCCATTCCATGGGAAGAATGATCCTGATGCTTACTTAGAGTGGGAGAAGAAGATTGAACTGGTTTTCAATTGCCAACAGTTCATCACTGAGGAGAGAAAAGTGAGACTAGCAGCTACTGAATTCTGTGGTTATGCTATCAGCTGGTGGGATCAGATTGCTACTACCCGGAGACGCAATGGAGAGCCTCAGGTAGCTTCCTGGTTTGAGATGAAAACTGTGATGAAGAAGAGATTTGTTCCTAATCACTATGGAAGAGATCTACACCAGAAGTTGAGAAGGCTTTCTCAAGGATCTAAGAGTGTAGAGGACTATCATCAGGAGATGGAAACACTCATGTTGAAAGCTGACTTAGAAGAAGAAGTAGAAGCTACTATGGCTAGATTCCAAGGAGGTCTTAACAGAGATATACAAGATAGGTTGGAGCTACAAGAGTATGAGGACATGGATGAACTGCTACATAAGGCTATTTTGATTGAGCAGCAGAACAAGAGGAAGAGCTCTACCCGGTCTTCATACACTCCTGCTTCAAAACCGGCTTACTCCAAGGAAGATAAGCCAGGGGACAAGTCCAAAGAAGGTTCTTCTTCAGTGGAGACCAAGAGAGATGACAAGGGTAAAGGAGTAGCCACACCTACTAAGACCAGGAATATTAAGTGTTTCAAGTGTCATGGTTTTGGTCACTATGCTAATGAGTGCACCAACAAGAAGGTGATGACTATCTTAGCCGACGGGGAGGTGATATCTGAAGAGGAGGACTCCGGCCAAGAGTCTGATGAGGAAGGCGTGGAGTACCCTGTCCGTGGAGAGCTATTGGTCACCAGGAGACTTCTCAATGCTCAACCTAAAACCAAAGAAGATGAGCAAAGGGAAAACTTGTTTCACACCAGATGCTTGATTCAAGAAAAGGTTTGTAGCTTGATCATTGATGGAGGAAGTTGTACTAATGTAGCAAGTGCTGAGTTGGTGGAGAAGTTGGGTCTTCAAGTGTTCAAGCATCCTAAGCCATATCTGTTGCAATGGATCAATGATGAGGGAGGATTAAAGATCACCAAGCAAGTGAAGGTATTGCTATCAGTGGGAAAGTACCAGGATGAGATCACTTGTGATGTAGCACCCCTGGAAGCTAGCCACATACTTCTTGGACGTCCATGGCAGTATGATAAGAGATCAGTACATGATGGCTTTACCAACAGATACACTTTTATCCATAAGGAGAAACAAGTTACCCTGGCGCCAATGACCCCTCAGGAGGTACACCAGGATCAGATGCATCTCAAAATGAAGAGAGGAGAGTCCAAGGCCGCCAGCAAGTCCTTGCTTCTTGAAGAGACCAGCCAGGTAAGTAAACTCAACCTCTTTGCTACTGCTAAAGATATCAAAACTGCTGTGATTGAACACTCAAATTTGATACTAGTAGTTTACAAAGAATTGTTGAGCTCTACTACTAACCCTGCTCCTGAGATTCCAGAGGAGATTGAGTGTCTTTTGCAGGAGTATAGAGATGTGTTCCCAGAGGACAATCCCATAGGTCTGCCGCCTATTAGGGGAATAGAGCACCAGATTGACTTTGTACCAGGAGCTACTTTACCAAACCGTCCAGCATACAGGACCAACCCTGTGGAGACTAAGGAGCTTGAGAAACAAGTCAATGAGCTAATGGAGAAGGGACATATCAGGGAGAGTATGAGTCCTTGTGCTGTACCTGTCCTCTTGGTGCCAAAAAAAGATGGAAGCTGGAGGATGTGTGTGGACTGCAGAGCCATCAACAACATAACAGTTAAGTACAGACATCCTATTCCTCGCTTAGATGATATGCTAGATGAGTTACATGGTTCATGTGTCTTTTCTTAAATTGATTTAAAGAGTGGTTACCACCAGATTAGAATGAAAGAAGGAGATGAGTGGAAAACTGCCTTTAAAACTAAGCTAGGATTGTATGAATGGCTTGTGATGCCTTTTGGGCTTACTAATGCACCTAGTACTTTCATGAGATTAATGAATCATGTCTTGAGAGCTTTGATAGGACGATTTGTAGTTGTTTACTTTGATGATATCCTGATTTACAGCAAGACTATGAAAGAACATGTTAATCACTTGAAGCAAGTTCTAGATGTGCTTAGAAAAGAAAATCTGTATGCTAACTATAAGAAGTGCTCTTTTGGCACAGATAACCTTGTCTTTTTAGGTTTTGTTGTGACTTCACAGGGCATACAGGTTGATGAGGAAAAGGTGAAAGCTATCAGGGAGTGGCCGATTCCTAAATCTATTGGAGAGGTCAGAAGTTTTCATGGACTTGCTGGCTTCTACCGGAGGTTTGTGAGAGATTTCAGTACAGTTGCAGCACCACTGACTGAAGTAGTCAAGAAGAGTGTAGGTTTCACTTGGGGACCAGCACAAGAAGAGGCATTTCAAATGCTAAAAGAGAAGTTAACAAGTGCTCCCTTACTTGCACTTCCTGACTTTTCTAAGACTTTTGAAATTGAATGTGATGCATCTGGTATTGGAATTGGAGCTGTGTTGATGCAGGATAAGAAACCCATAGCTTATTTCAGTGAGAAACTAGGAGGCGCCACCTTAAACTATCCTACCTATGACAAGGAGCTGTATGCCTTGGTGAGAGCTTTACAAGTGTGGCAACATTACTTGTGGCCTAAGGAGTTTGTGATCCATACAGATCATGAATCCCTTAAACATCTCAAAGGGCAACAGAAGCTGAACAAGAGACACGCCAGGTGGGTGGAGTTCATTGAGACCTTTCCTTATGTCATCCACTACAAGAAAGGTAAGGAGAATGTAGTGGCTGATGCACTCTCCAGAAGGTATACTCTTTTATCTTCAATGGAAACTAAACTCTTAGGATTTGAACATATCAAATCTTGCTATGCTAATGATCCTGAGTTTAAAGATGTGTTTAGAGAATCGAGAAACATGCTAGTGGAAAATTCTATCAAGTAAAAGGATTTCTTTTCTATGATAACCGCCTGTGTGTTCCTAGTGGTTCTTTGAGAGAATTGTATGTTAGGGAAGCTCACGCAGGAGGGCTGATGGGACACTTTGGGGTCGCCAAAACACTCTCCACCTTGCAGGAGCACTTCTACTGGCCGAGTATGAAGAAAGAAGTGGAGCGTGTGTGCTCAAGGTGTGTCGTGTGCAAGCAAGCCAAGTCTAAGGTCCAACCAACAGGTTTGTATACACCTCTCCCTATTCCTACTGCACCATGGATTGATATCTCTATGGACTTTGTCTTAGGATTGCCTAGAACTAGGAAAGGAAGAGATAGCATCTTTGTGGTTGTTGATAGATTTTCTAAGATGGCTCACTTCATACCTTGTCATAAAACTGATGATGCATCTTTGGTAGCTGATCTATATTGAGATGAAGACCAAGGAGGCTGAGACAGTAACTTTAGAGTTTTACTGTGGTAACTTTATTTTAACCACAGTAACTACTTGGGGAAGTTATCTGATGGGATGAGAAGGTAACTTAGTGAAGAGAAGAGAGGAAACTCGACCAAAGAAGATAAGTGAGGTTAAGGAAGGATAAGGGATCACTTTGACAGCCTGTATGATGCTGGAAAGGAGAAGTTACCTTTATACTAGTGCAAGCATGTGAGAAAGCACAGCCAAGTGATTCAAAAGGAGTTCCAGCCTGTCCTTTGACTACACATGCTTAACCATTTCGAATTTCCTTGTTGCTCTCTCTATTAATACTTGTAAACCTCATCAGTTATTAATTAATGGAGTTTTGAGTCTCTCTCTCTTTATTCTCTCACTAGAATCTCTTAATCTCTTTAATCTTTTCATCTGATTATCCCTGATTGGTTGAATCATGCTCTAATACACAAAAGTGTATATGGTATCAGAGCCAGGTTGCTAAAAAGGGGAGAGTGTGATTTCGTTTTTCATAAAATCTGGGTGTTCTTGAGTGTTCTTGAGGGTTCTTGAGTGTTCTTGGTGTTCTTGAGTTCTGGTCTTTATTATCTGAGTGGTGTGAGATATTCTGATGGATTCAAACTATCTCAACATGGAAATGAAGCACAGATCTAGTACAACCATGGAGCTTGAAGAAGAGAGGGATGGCGATTGGTCAAGATGGGCAAAGAGAGCTGTGGAAAGCTGTGGGTTATGGAGTAGTCATGGAAAGGGGAAACCTTTCATGGAAATGGCTACTGAAGAAGGTCAGACAAGAGGTCTGAAGCTGGGAAATGAAGTTGTTCAAGGAGACACTACAAAGAGTGAGATTGAAGCAACTTTAGGCAAGTCCAAGCTTGTGAGAGTCGTTGAGGACAGAGGGGTGATCCGCGGCTTGAGACAAGGAGAGGATGAGTGTTATCAGCTTGTGGGAAGGCTGAGAGAAGTATGGTCGGAGCTAGATGTGGTGAAGACACACACATCAAATCCGAGATGTTGTCAAGGAAGGAGGAAGCAAGATGTGATCTTCAGCTTCCTTATGGAAGAGGTATGTGAGCTTGTTAAATATACTTGTGATGTGTGGGAAATGAACAGGAAGCCAGAAAGATGGAAGGGAGGTACAAGCTGTAAGAGGGGAAGGTTGAGAAAACTTTCTAAGGAGTGGTTAATGAAGAGAAGGGCATGGAGAAAGGATAGCGAGTCTGAGCACTTAAGTGACAGGATGAGTGTAATCTTGAAGAGAATCAAGGATGTACTTCAGCAGATGGTTATAGGAGAGTGTTCATACTCAGCTTACATGGGAGAGACAGTAGGAGACAGTGCGGATATGAGAGGAATGGATACCAAGAGGGCAGATGAGTGTGTGACAAAGAAGGAATGGGATGAGTTGGTTAAGCATGTGTATGCTTTGGCTACGACCCGGAGTCTGGGTGCTCCTGCCAAAGCATCCACATCTAAACCCATCATCATTGACTCTGGAGCAACACACCACATGATCAGTGACAAGAGACTAATCAGTGAGGTTAAAGCAGCAACAGGGAGTGTCATGATAGCCAATGGTACCAGGATCCCAATAGAAGGAGTGGGAAACCTCAAGCTGTTTGAGAAGAACTCCACTGCCTTCTACCTACCTCAGTTTACATCCAATCTAATCTCAGTTAAGAAGGCTACAGTTGATCTGGATTGTCAAGTGGTTTTCAGACCAAATGAAGTTGAGTTCCAGGATTTGAAGACTGGAAGGGTTATTGGCAGAGGAGACAGCAAGCATCAGCTCTATCATCTCCAAACAACTGAGGCGCCTAGTCCTGTGGAGTCTGTGTGTTTAAGCAGCACAACGGATAGGTGTGATAATCTCACATGGCATGCAAGGCTGGGACATCCTCATGCCAAGGCAATTGAACTGATTCTACCAAGTATGGCGTTCAATCACTTGGAGTGTGAAGCTTGTATACTTGGAAAGCACTGTAGGACTGTCTTCCCAACATCAGAAACCAGATATGAGAATTGCTTTGATCTGGTACATTCAGACGTGTGGACAGCTCCCTGTATGTCTAGAGACAGCCATAAGTACTTTGTGACTTTCATTGATGAGAAGTCCAAGTACACATGGATCACCATGATTCCCTCCAAAGACAGAGTCCTAGACGCCTTCATGAACTTCCAAGCATATGTTACTAATCAGTACAATGCCACTGTGAGGATTCTGAGGTCTGATAATGGAGGAGAATACACTAGCAATGCTTTCAAGAGTCATCTTGCAAAGCATGGGATTGTGCAACAAACTAGCTGTCCTTACACACCACAACAAAATGGGGTGGCTGAGAGGAAGAACAGACATTTGATGGAGGTTGCGAGATCAATCATGTTCCACATGAATGTCCCTAAGAGGTTTTGGAGTGATGCTGTTCAGACTGCTTGCTATCTCATCAATAGAGTGCCAACCCGTGTCTTGAAGAAACTGTCTCCCTTTGAAGTATTGAACAAGGCCAAGCCACACATTGATCATTTGAGAGTCTTTGGGTGCTTATGTTATGTGATGATTCCCGGAGAAAGAAGGAACAAGCTAGAAGCAAAGAGTACTAAAGCTATGTTCATTGGGTACTCAATCACTCAGAAAGGCTACAAATGTTATGATCCAATAACTAGGAGGGTTATGGTATCTAGAGAAGTGAAGTTTGTTGAGTCTAAAGGGTATTATGAGGAGAAGAAATGGGAAGACCTAGAGGATCTGTCCCGAGCTCCATCAGAGAAGGCAACAACATTGAGAGTGTTGTTGGAGAGGCTAGGGATAGGATTATCCCAAGATCAGGAACCAGGAAGAACCGGACCTTCTAATCAAACTGGAGAAGCTGGAGGAACAACCCCTCTTGATCATGAGAGGGGGAATGGATCTGAATCAGGGGAGCAGGAGCATAACCAAGAGGATTCAGGTCAGCATGATCAGGAGGAGACACAGGAAGTAGAGAGTGAAGCTCAGTCAGGTGGAAATGAGCAGGGAGAACCTACTGGTTTAAGAGAGGAAGCACAAGAGAATGTTCAGGCTGAAGAACAGGTTGAGACCTTGCGGAGGAGCACAAGGATAAGGAGGGATCCTTCCAACTGGGTAAACACGAGAGTGTACTACAATGCCCAGGCTGTGGAGCATCCCTCTCAAGCCGTGTGTTCCTTTGCAGAGTTTCCAGAAGAGCACATGGTGTTTATGTGTAACTTGGATGAGAATGAGATACCAAGATCTTATGAAGAAGCTATGAAGCACAAGGTTTGGAGAGATTCAGTAGGAGATGAAAGGGATGCAATGATCAGGAATGATACTTGGTATGAGAGTGAGTTACCTAAAGGGAAGAAGGCAGTTTCAAGCAGATGGATCTTCACCATCAAGTACCTTGCAAATGGGGAGATAGATAGGCGCAAGACTAGGCTGGTTGCAAGAGGATTTACACAGACTTATGGGGAAGATTACATTGATACTTTTGCACCAGTGGCCAAGCTTCACACAATTCGAATTGTGTTATCTATTGCAACAAACTTGGAGTGGGATTTGTGGCAAATGGATGTGAAGAATGCTTTCTTGCAAGGTGAACTTGAAGATGAAGTATACATGCATCCACCTCCTGGTCTTGAGCATCTAGTAAAGCCAGGGAATGTTTTGAGATTGAAGAAGGCTATATATGGGCTGAAGCAGTCTCCTAGAGCTTGGTACAGAAAGCTTAGTACAACTCTCAATGGGAGAGGGTTCAGGAAGTCTGAACTAGATCATACACTCTTCACACTGGTTGGACCATCAGGGATCATAGTGATTTAGTGTATGTGGATGATTTGATTATCACAGGGAGTGATAAGGCTGGGATTAAAGCCACCAAAGAGTTTCTCAAGTCTGTGTTTGATATTAAAGACTTGGGAGAGATGAAGTATTTTTTGGGGATTGAGATATGCAGATCTAAGGAGGGTTTGTTTATGTCTCAAAGGAAGTATACTATGGATATGCTGAAGGAGACTGATGTGCTTGGAGGGAAGATAGCTAAGACACCTCTTGAGGAAGGGTATAAGGTCTTGCGTGAGGGGGAGGTTGAAGAGAACCAGTTGTTTGAGGATGCTAAGCTGTATAGGAGGATGGTGGGTAAGCTGATCTACTTGACTATCACCAGACCTGATATATGCTTTGCTGTGAATCAAGTGAGCCAACATATGCAGGCGCCAAAGGTACATCACTGGAAGATGGTTGATAGGATACTGAGGTATTTGAGTGGCTCACATGGACAAGGAGTTTGGATGGGTTGCAATGGCAGTACAGAAGTGGTTGGGTATTGTGATGCTGATTGGGCAGGAGATAGAGTGGACAGGAGATCAACTACTGGGTATTGTACATTCATTGGAGGGAATCTGGTTACTTGGAAGAGTAAGAAGCAGAAGGTCATCTCCTGTTCAAGTGCTGAAGCTGAGTATAGAGCTATGTTGAAGCTTACAAATGAGTTGGTGTGGATCAAGGGGATCTTGAAGCACTTGGAGATCGAGCAGGCCACACCTATGACAATGCATTGTGACAATCAAGCAGCTATCCACATTGCCTCCAATTCAGTGTTTCATGAGAGAACAAAGCACATAGAGGTGGATTGTCATAAGGTGAGGCAGATGATCATCTTAGGAGTGATTCTGCCATGTTATACAAGAAGTGAAGATCAGCTTGCAGATGTGTTTACTAAGGCAGCGAGATTGAAGACAATGGAGTCCATACTGTCAAGGCTTGGACTCATTGATCTGACTCCTAGGAGCTGAGCCCCTTAACCATGGAGTCTCCACTCTTTTTCCCTCATCAAGGTTTTATCCCAATGGGTTTTACTTGGTGAGGTTTTTAACGAGGGAGGTCTTCATGGTTTCCAAGCTTGACTTGTTCTACATGGTCAAGCTTGAGGGGGAGTATTGAGATGAAGACCAAGGAGGCTGAGACAGTAACTTTAGAGTTTTACTGTGGTAACTTTATTTTAACCACAGTAACTACTTGGGGAAGTTATCTGATGGGATGAGAAGGTAACTTAGTGAAGAGAAGAGAGGAAACTCGACCAAAGAGGATAAGTGAGGTTAAGGAAGGATAAGGGATCACTTTGACAGCCTGTATGATGCTGGAAAGGAGAAGTTACCTTTATACTAGTGCAAGCATGTGAGAAAGCACAGCCAAGTGATTCAAAAGGAGTTCCAGCCTGTCCTTTGACTACACATGCTTAACCATTTCGAATTTCCTTGTTGCTCTCTCTATTAATACTTGTAAACCTCATCAGTTATTAATTAATGGAGTTTTGAGTCTCTCTCTCTTTATTCTCTCACTAGAATCTCTTAATCTCTTTAATCTTTTCATCTGATTATCCCTGATTGGTTGAATCATGCTCTAATACACAAAAGTGTATAATCTATTCTTTAGAGAAGTTGTTAGATTGCATGGTATGCCTAGGACTATAGTTTCTGATAGAGATACTAAGTTCCTTAGCTACTTCTGGAAAACTCTGTGGGGAAAGTTGGGAACTAAGCTATTGTTTTCAACTACTTGTCATCCCCAAACTGATGGTCAAACTGAATCAGTCAATAGACATTGTCTACTCTTTTGCGTGCCATCATTAAGAGTAACATTAGGACATGGGAGGATTGTTTACCACATGTAGAGTTTGCATATAACAGAGCAGTGCATTCAGCTACTAAACTCTCTCCTTTTCAAGTTGTTTATGGGTTTAACCCATTGTCTCCTCTTGATTTATTTGCTTTACCTTTAAAAGAACAGACTAACCTTGATGGCAAGCAAAAGGCCGAGTTTGTTTTGTCTTTGCATGAATATTGAGATAAAGACCAAGGAGGCTGAGACAGTAACTTTAGAGTTTTACTGTGGTAACTTTATTTTAACCACAGTAACTACTTGGGGAAGTTATCTGATGGGATGAGAAGGTAACTTAGTGAAGAGAAGAGAGGAAACTCGACCAAAGAAGATAAGTGAGGTTAAGGAAGGATAAGGGATCACTTTGACAGCCTGTATGATGCTGGAAAGGAGAAGTTACCTTTATACTAGTGCAAGCATGTGAGAAAGCACAGCCAAGTGATTCAAAAGGAGTTCCAGCCTGTCCTTTGACTACACATGCTTAACCATTTCGAATTTCCTTGTTGCTCTCTCTATTAATACTTGTAAACCTCATCAGTTATTAATTAATGGAGTTTTGAGTCTCTCTCTCTTTATTCTCTCACTAGAATCTCTTAATCTCTTTAATCTTTTCATCTGATTATCCCTGATTGGTTGAATCATGCTCTAATACACAAAAGTGTATATGGTATCAGAGCCAGGTTGCTAAAAAGGGGAGAGTGTGATTTCGTTTTTCATAAAATCTGGGTGTTCTTGAGTGTTCTTGAGGGTTCTTGAGTGTTCTTGGTGTTCTTGAGTTCTGGTCTTTATTATCTGAGTGGTGTGAGATATTCTGATGGATTCAAACTATCTCAACATGGAAATGAAGCACAGATCTAGTACAACCATGGAGCTTGAAGAAGAGAGGGATGGCGATTGGTCAAGATGGGCAAAGAGAGCTTTGGAAAGCTGTGGGTTATGGAGTAGTCATGGAAAGGGGAAACCTTTCATGGAAATGGCTACTGAAGAAGGTCAGACAAGAGGTCTGAAGCTGGGAAATGAAGTTGTTCAAGGAGACACTACAAAGAGTGAGATTGAAGCAACTTTAGGCAAGTCCAAGCTTGTGAGAGTCGTTGAGGACAGAGGGGTGATCCGCGGCTTGAGACAAGGAGAGGATGAGTGTTATCAGCTTGTGGGAAGGCTGAGAGAAGTATGGTCGGAGCTAGATGTGGTGAAGACACACACATCAAATCCGAGATGTTGTCAAGAAAGGAGGAAGCAAGATGTGATCTTCAGCTTCCTTATGGAAGAGGTATGTGAGCTTGTTAAATATACTTGTGATGTGTGGGAAATGAACAGGAAGCCAGAAAGATGGAAGGGAGGTACAAGCTGTAAGAGGGGAAGGTTGAGAAAACTTTCTAAGGAGTGGTTAATGAAGAGAAGGGCATGGAGAAAGGATAGCGAGTCTGAGCACTTAAGTGACAGGATGAGTGTAATCTTGAAGAGAATCAAGGATGTACTTCAGCAGATGGTTATAGGAGAGTGTTCATACTCAGCTTACATGGGAGAGACAGTAGGAGACAGTGCGGATATGAGAGGAATGGATACCAAGAGGGCAGATGAGTGTGTGACAAAGAAGGAATGGGATGAGTTGGTTAAGCATGTGTATGCTTTGGCTACGACCCGGAGTCTGGGTGCTCCTGCCAAAGCATCCACATCTAAACCCATCATCATTGACTCTGGAGCAACACACCACATGATCAGTGACAAGAGACTAATCAGTGAGGTTAAAGCAGCAACAGGGAGTGTCATGATAGCCAATGGTACCAGGATCCCAATAGAAGGAGTGGGAAACCTCAAGCTGTTTGAGAAGAACTCCACTGCCTTCTACCTACCTCAGTTTACATCCAATCTAATCTCAGTTAAGAAGGCTACAGTTGATCTGGATTGTCAAGTGGTTTTCAGACCAAATGAAGTTGAGTTCCAGGATTTGAAGACTGGAAGGGTTATTGGCAGAGGAGACAGCAAGCATCAGCTCTATCATCTCCAAACAACTGAGGCGCCTAGTCCTGTGGAGTCTGTGTGTTTAAGCAGCACAACGGATAGGTGTGATAATCTCACATGGCATGCAAGGCTGGGACATCCTCATGCCAAGGCAATTGAACTGATTCTACCAAGTATGGCGTTCAATCACTTGGAGTGTGAAGCTTGTATACTTGGAAAGCACTGTAGGACTGTCTTCCCAACATCAGAAACCAGATATGAGAATTGCTTTGATCTGGTGCATTCAGACGTGTGGACAGCTCCCTGTATGTCTAGAGACAGCCATAAGTACTTTGTGACTTTCATTGATGAGAAGTCCAAGTACACATGGATCACCATGATTCCCTCCAAAGACAGAGTCCTAGAAGCCTTCATGAACTTCCAAGCATATGTTACTAATCAGTACAATGCCACTGTGAGGATTCTGAGGTCTGATAATGGAGGAGAATACACTAGCAATGCTTTCAAGAGTCATCTTGCAAAGCATGGGATTGTGCAACAAACTAGCTGTCCTTACACACCACAACAAAATGGGGTGGCTGAGAGGAAGAACAGACATTTGATGGAGGTTGCGAGATCAATCATGTTCCACATGAATGTCCCTAAGAGGTTTTGGAGTGATGCTGTTCAGACTGCTTGCTATCTCATCAATAGAGTGCCAACCCGTGTCTTGAAGAAACTGTCTCCCTTTGAAGTATTGAACAAGGCCAAGCCACACATTGATCATTTGAGAGTCTTTGGGTGCTTATGTTATGTGATGATTCCCGGAGAAAGAAGGAACAAGCTAGAAGCAAAGAGTACTAAAGCTATGTTCATTGGGTACTCAATCACTCAGAAAGGCTACAAATGTTATGATCCAATAACTAGGAGGGTTATGGTATCTAGAGAAGTGAAGTTTGTTGAGTCTAAAGGGTATTATGAGGAGAAGAAATGGGAAGACCTAGAGGATCTGTCCCGAGCTCCATCAGAGAAGGCAACAACATTGAGAGTGTTGTTGGAGAGGCTAGGGATAGGATTATCCCAAGATCAGGAACCAGGAAGAACCGGACCTTCTAATCAAACTGGAGAAGCTGGAGGAACAACCCCTCTTGATCATGAGAGGGGGAATGGATCTGAATCAGGGGAGCAGGAGCATAACCAAGAGGATTCAGGTCAGCATGATCAGGAGGAGACACAGGAAGTAGAGAGTGAAGCTCAGTCAGGTGGAAATGAGCAGGGAGAACCTACTGGTTTAAGAGAGGAAGCACAAGAGAATGTTCAGGCTGAAGAACAGGTTGAGACCTTGCGGAGGAGCACAAGGATAAGGAGGGATCCTTCCAACTGGGTAAACACGAGAGTGTACTACAATGCCCAGGCTGTGGAGCATCCCTCTCAAGCCGTGTGTTCCTTTGCA
Source organism: Brassica napus (assembly GCF_020379485.1). Classification (NCBI taxonomy): domain Eukaryota; kingdom Viridiplantae; phylum Streptophyta; class Magnoliopsida; order Brassicales; family Brassicaceae; genus Brassica; species Brassica napus. Next base: position 52,781 of record NW_026015093.1, read on the forward strand.
GAGTTTCCAGAAGAGCACATGGTGTTTATGTGTAACTTGGATGAGAATGAGATACCAAGATCTTATGAAGAAGCTATGAAGCACAAGGTTTGGAGAGATTCAGTAGGAGATGAAAGGGATGCAATGATCAGGAATGATACTTGGTATGAGAGTGAGTTACCTAAAGGGAAGAAGGCAGTTTCAAGCAGATGGATCTTCACCATCAAGTACCTTGCAAATGGGGAGATAGATAGGCGCAAGACTAGGCTGGTTGCAAGAGGATTTACACAGACTTATGGGGAAGATTACATTGATACTTTTGCACCAGTGGCCAAGCTTCACACAATTCGAATTGTGTTATCTATTGCAACAAACTTGGAGTGGGATTTGTGGCAAATGGATGTGAAGAATGCTTTCTTGCAAGGTGAACTTGAAGATGAAGTATACATGCATCCACCTCCTGGTCTTGAGCATCTAGTAAAGCCAGGGAATGTTTTGAGATTGAAGAAGGCTATATATGGGCTGAAGCAGTCTCCTAGAGCTTGGTACAGAAAGCTTAGTACAACTCTCAATGGGAGAGGGTTCAGGAAGTCTGAACTAGATCATACACTCTTCACACTGGTTGGACCATCAGGGATCATAGTGATTTTAGTGTATGTGGATGATTTGATTATCACAGGGAGTGATAAGGCTGGGATTAAAGCCACCAAAGAGTTTCTCAAGTCTGTGTTTGATATTAAAGACTTGGGAGAGATGAAGTATTTTTTGGGGATTGAGATATGCAGATCTAAGGAGGGTTTGTTTATGTCTCAAAGGAAGTATACTATGGATATGCTGAAGGAGACTGATGTGCTTGGAGGGAAGATAGCTAAGACACCTCTTGAGGAAGGGTATAAGGTCTTGCGTGAGGGGGAGGTTGAAGAGAACCAGTTGTTTGAGGATGCTAAGCTGTATAGGAGGATGGTGGGTAAGCTGATCTACTTGACTATCACCAGACCTGATATATGCTTTGCTGTGAATCAAGTGAGCCAACATATGCAGGCGCCAAAGGTACATCACTGGAAGATGGTTGATAGGATACTGAGGTATTTGAGTGGCTCACATGGACAAGGAGTTTGGATGGGTTGCAATGGCAGTACAGAAGTGGTTGGGTATTGTGATGCTGATTGGGCAGGAGATAGAGTGGACAGGAGATCAACTACTGGGTATTGTACATTCATTGGAGGGAATCTGGTTACTTGGAAGAGTAAGAAGCAGAAGGTCATCTCCTGTTCAAGTGCTGAAGCTGAGTATAGAGCTATGTTGAAGCTTACAAATGAGTTGGTGTGGATCAAGGGGATCTTGAAGCACTTGGAGATCGAGCAGGCCACACCTATGACAATGCATTGTGACAATCAAGCAGCTATCCACATTGCCTCCAATTCAGTGTTTCATGAGAGAACAAAGCACATAGAGGTGGATTGTCATAAGGTGAGGCAGATGATCATCTTAGGAGTGATTCTGCCATGTTATACAAGAAGTGAAGATCAGCTTGCAGATGTGTTTACTAAGGCAGCGAGATTGAAGACAATGGAGTCCATACTGTCAAGGCTTGGACTCATTGATCTGACTCCTAGGAGCTGAGCCCCTTAACCATGGAGTCTCCACTCTTTTTCCCTCATCAAGGTTTTATCCCAATGGGTTTTACTTGGTGAGGTTTTTAACGAGGGAGGTCTTCATGGTTTCCAAGCTTGACTTGTTCTACATGGTCAAGCTTGAGGGGGAGTATTGAGATGAAGACCAAGGAGGCTGAGACAGTAACTTTAGAGTTTTACTGTGGTAACTTTATTTTAACCACAGTAACTACTTGGGGAAGTTATCTGATGGGATGAGAAGGTAACTTAGTGAAGAGAAGAGAGGAAACTCGACCAAAGAGGATAAGTGAGGTTAAGGAAGGATAAGGGATCACTTTGACAGCCTGTATGATGCTGGAAAGGAGAAGTTACCTTTATACTAGTGCAAGCATGTGAGAAAGCACAGCCAAGTGATTCAAAAGGAGTTCCAGCCTGTCCTTTGACTACACATGCTTAACCATTTCGAATTTCCTTGTTGCTCTCTCTATTAATACTTGTAAACCTCATCAGTTATTAATTAATGGAGTTTTGAGTCTCTCTCTCTTTATTCTCTCACTAGAATCTCTTAATCTCTTTAATCTTTTCATCTGATTATCCCTGATTGGTTGAATCATGCTCTAATACACAAAAGTGTATAATGAACAGGTCAGGAAGAACATTGAGGAGAGGACCAAGATGTATGAGAGGCAGAAGAACAAGGGGCGCAAGGAGCTAGTACTTGAACCGGGTGATCTTGTGTGGATTCACATGAGAAAAGAGAGGTTTCCTGTTGAGAGGAAATCAAAGTTGCTACCAAGGAAAGATGGACCTTTCAAAGTGCTGAAGAGAATCAACAACAATGCCTACCAGATTGATCTTGAAGGGAAATACACAATCAGTTCTACTTTCAATGTTTCTGACTTGGATCCTTTTATTGCAGATGATTTGGATTTGAGGTCAAATCCTTTTAAAGGAGGAGGGGATGGTGTAGCCATGAGTAGAGACATTGGAGAGCTGAGTGAGTCTGATGAGGGAGAGCCAGACTTGAGAAGAGAAGAGCCAGACTTGAGCAGAGAAGAACCAAATGAGCTAGCCAGCTTGTGGAGTGGACCAGTAACCAGATCAAGGCTGAGAGCACAAGAGGAGAGGCTCCAGGAGATAGCCAAAACCGTGGGCCTTGGTTCAAGGCAAGGAGATCAAGATAAACCAGCTTGTTGGTTTAATTTAATTACTTTGTAAGGGTTTGGTTATTGGGATTTCATTTAATTTAAACCAAAGACAATTAGGATTAGAATTAGAATTAAACCACCTTGGTTTAGCATTAGGGTTTTCGATTTTTACTTTAAGAACATGGAGGCTGCAGCTTTGTTTTCTTAACTTTCAATCTAAGAATTATTCAGTCAACTTTGTTGTCTTGTCTCTAGCTTTCTCTGTTCAGCTCTAGAACATTGATCTCACTTAAAGGAAGGAATTCCTGTGACTCCCATCTTAGACAATACAAGGTGATCTTGTGTCTTTGAGTAGCAAACCATCCTTGGCGCCAACCCACAGGCTCAGGGAGACGTTCATAGTTCAAAGGAGAGCTAGTAGCCTCTTAGAACACCCTCTATCCACCCACCTTCTGTTAAGTTATGGAGATGATTAAGTGAAAGGATCAAGGGTTTACATGAGAAGAGAGATCAAAGGAAGAAAAGGAGTAGGTGTGTGAAGTTAAGGAGAAGTGTACGGATAGGGCAAAGGCCGTACAACTCAGGTACCTTGGGAAGAAAGGCAAAGCTCACATCTATCCTAAAGTGGCCGATGACTCTACAAGAGGAAGAGGCTTTAGGATATGACCGTTGAAGGATAAGGTTGGGACGCGGCTTAAGCTGGTGCTAGCTGTAAAGGCAAAAGGAGCATCTAGGCAAAGATGCCTTTGGCATCAAGCGTGTAAAGCCTCACCTCCGTTCATTCAAATGAAGCGCGCCTCTCCTTGGTTTGACTCCACATGCTTAGTCTTTAGGATTTGCTTTCACTATTACAAAACCCTTGTATGCTGATCCATATAAATATGTAATCTCTCCATAATAATAAACCAAGCAAGTTATGAGTCTCTCTCTTAGTCTCTCTTTAGTTCTCTAGACTCTTAATCTCGTTCTTCATACTTAAAACTTCTCTAAATCTCTTCTAATCTTTCCTAAATACTCAGATCACTCTAAACATCACTAAAAGTGATATGGTATCAGAGCCAGGTTCGTGAGAGCCTGAGGTCGTGTGAGATTCTTTGAAGCCTCAAGGTTGAAGCTTTGAAGAAACTCTTGTGTGTTCTTGTGTGTTTGAGAGTTTCTGGGTACTTTACAAGTTCAAGACTGATTGTGGTGTGTCATCTGAAGCTGTGTGGGTTGAAGATCGAGGCTGTGAAGGTTTCTACAAGTCATTCAACTCAAGATAAAGTTTCTGAAACTTAGAGAGTTCATCATTCAACATGGAGAGTGGGATGAACATGAACATGAAGGTAGCTGTGGTCTTCAAGGGAACCAACTACTTGGTGTGGTCTCGGATGGTGAGAACCACGGTGGGAAGCAAGGGGTTGTGGAAGCACATCACCCCGGAGAAGCTCCAAAACTCATCACTCAAGGAGAGGATGATGGTGAGGCTGCAAGCAAGGCGGAAGAGAAGTGGCATCAAGAGGATATGCTGGTGATGTCTGTGCTTCATGCGTCACTTGAGCCGGCTATTCTGGAGGCATACAGCTACTGTGAGTCTGCTAAGGAGCTGTGGGATACTTTGAAGAAGGTGTATGGCAACACATCAAACCTAAGCCGAGTGTTTGAAGTGAAGCAAGCCATTAACAACCTTGTACAAGAAGACATGGAGTTTACCAAGCATCTAGGGAGATTCAGGAGTCTCTGGTCCGAGATGGAGATGCTTAGGCCAAGCACAACGGATGCTGATGAGCTTAACAAGAGGAGAGAGCAAGACAAGGTCTTTGGGCTACTCCTCACGCTGAACCCGGCTTACAACGGTCTCATCCAGCACCTGCTTAGAGAAGACACTCTACCTGATCTTGAGGATGTGTGTGCGCGGATTCAGAAGGAGCAAGGCTCCATTGGGTTGTTTGCAAAGAAAGGAGACCTGTCCCTTGCAAGCCAAGCAACTCAAGAGGAAGGCAGTGAAGCTCCACAAGCAAACAAGGCTGCGGCTGCGCATGGGAAGTTTGAGGAGAGGAGGTTCAATGGGAGTTGTGATCACTGCAAGAAGCATGGCCACAAGAAGAGCCAATGCTGGATACTCCATCCTCACCTCAAGCCGGCTAAGTTCATGAAGGACCGTGAGGCAAGGGCTAATGTCTCGGATGGAACAAGTGGAGCTGGTACAAGCAAAGGAAAGGAGATAGATGGGCGTGAGGCAGGTGATGGAAAGTCTCTTGTAGCCTACACTGGAGCATCAAGCAACCGTGGGAACAATGATCAAGAGTATCTAAGGAGATCCGACCTTGATGCTCTCATTAAGATGTTCAAGGAGAATGGTAACATCTTTGGGTATTCTTTTGGTGCTAGGGTGGTAGAAAACTATGAGAATCTAACTAGAACTGATAGGATGCATGAGAGCTTGATAGAAATGGTAAATCAATCTAGGACTGCAAACTTTGCTAGAAATGATCATGCATTCAAACCATCTAGTATCCTTGCGCATATTGCTAGCTCTCATGACATTAAGCCATTAGTGATTGATTCAGGTGCATCTCATCATATGATAAGTGACACTAGTTTAATTAAAAACATTGTGCCAATGAATGGAAATGTACTGATTGCTAATGGAGATAAGATTCCTATTAGAGGAATAGGAAGTCTTAAACTATTTGATAAGGAAACTAAAGCCTTTTATATGCCTGAATTTACATCAAACTTGTTATCTGTTAAGAAGTGTGCTACTGATTTGCAATGCAATGTTATATTCAGTCCTAATGATGTGAAGTTTCAGGATATTAAAAGCAGCAAGATGATTGGAAAGGGAGTGACTAAAGGAGAGCTATATTTACTTGAAGATCTCACTCCTGTTTCTAGATATAGCTGCTCGTTTACTTCTGTTTCTAGTTCTGGTTTAAGTAAAAATGCATTGTGGCATGCTAGATTAGGACACCCTCATAATAAGGCTTTAAAACTGATGTTGCCAGGTGTTTCCTTTGAGAATAATGATTGTGAAGCTTGCATTTTAGGCAAGCATTGTAGAACTGTCTTTAACAAGTCTACTACTGTTTATGAAAAGTGTTTTGATCTTATTCATTCTGATGTTTGGACTGCACCTTGCCTATCTAGAGAAAACCATAAGTATTATGTAACTTTCATTGATGAAAAATCCAAATACACCTGGTTAACCTTAATTCCAACCAAAGATAGGGTACTTGATGCATTTAAAAATTTTCAATCCTATGTGACTAACCATTACAATGCCAAGATAAAGATTTTCAGGTCAGACAATGGAGGAGAGTACACAGGACAAGCATTCAAGCTACACCTAGCACAGCATGGAATTCTTCATCAGACAAGCTGTCCCTATACACCACAACAGAATGGTGTGGCTGAGAGGAAGAACAGGCATTTGATGGAAGTAGCCAGGTCCATGATGTTTCAATCCAATGTGCCTAAGAAGTTTTGGAGTGATGCTGTTGCTACGGCATGTTATCTCATCAACAGGACACCAACTCTGATACTTCAAGGACAATCACCATTTGAGGTACTGAATCAGTACAAGCCTTCTCTTGAGCATATGAAGGTCTTTGGGTGTTTGTGTTTTGTGATGGTGCCTGGAGAGATAAGAAACAAGCTAGAAGCTAAGAGTTCAAAGGCAATGTTCATTGGATACTCATCAAGTCAGAAAGGATACAAGTATGAGATTTAAAGAGTCTAGGATGTGTGTGTGAAGAACAAGCCTCTCAGGACAGAATAGAGTCTTGAAATGGTGAAGAAAGAATCTGATGAACTAGTATGAACTTAGATCAGAAACAAAGAGACTTTGAGAGATTAAAAGATTAGAGATTAAGAAAGGGAGAGATTAAGGGAATCTGATCAAGAACATACTTTATAATATGAAGGAGATGGGGAAATCCCCCATACTCTCTTAAGAGTTACAAATTCGTCCACAATAGCTTATTTATAAGCTTTACAATGTTTTCTCATCAGAAACCTAAATCTAATGGCTGATAAATGACTTAAGAGATGAATGGACAGGATGGAGTCTTTTGGGAAGGTGTAGGACGTGATGAATCTGATTGGTTGATTCAAATGTGGTCAAAGGGAAGGCTGCTCTCTCATTGGCTCCTCATAGGCTCCCATGTATCTTCCCACTTCTTTGGCTAGATACTTGGTCTCCTTTGCCTTCACTTTACAGCTAATGCCAGCTCATGACAGCCTGACCTTATCCACACACGTCCATAAGCTCAGCTGGATCAGGTTGCCTCTCTTCATGCTGAACCGGAACCCTATCTTTGCACTTCTTTATTTCAGGTTGATCCGGAGCAAGTACAGTTGATGGTACGGACCGCCTGTCCGTACCTCGCCCTAAGTTTGCACATCTCACTCAAACATCTCCAATGGTTGAGTGTGATCAGGTTCTGGGTCGCCCTAAGTTTGCACGGTTCGTCCGTACCGTCTGTACCGTCTGAACCTCGGGACGCCCTATCTTTACACCATCACCCAACTATCTCCAAATGGTGTCTATGTCCCTCCTGGACTTAAACCCTATCTTTGCACAGCCTTCATGACACTTCTAGACTTCTCTAAACCTTCATGAAGCCTTGATAGACAATCTCTTAAGATCTTGTCCCTATCTTTGTACCAGACCCAAACTCCTCCATACTTCTCCTTTGGCTCCATTTCTTTCTTCAAGTCAACACTCCCCCTCAAGCTTGACTCTAGGTGATCCTAAGTCAAGCTTGGAACCTTGAAGAACTTCCTCATTAAAAACCTCACCAAGGAAAACCCTTTGGGACAAAACCTTGATGAGGGAAAAAGAGTAAAGTCTCCATGGCCTAGGGATTGGCCAGTGAGTCTTTGTGCCTTACCAACAATGTAAGGGACACAAAGACTCTGGATCATGGCCTCTTCATTCTCCCCACGCCTTGTACTCTCCTTACTGCCTGATCTTGGTCTCTCCCCCTTTCACCTAATCTCTTGTTAGGTTGAAGTGCTCGGACACACCATATCAGCCTCTTCTTGGAGATACAACACTCTTGCTGAGTCTTGGCTGCTTCTTCTTCTTCTAGAGTCGCCACCTTGTTGCTGGAACTACATGAGGATGTTTCAGCCACTCTCCAATCACCTCAACACTTGAAGCCGCCTTGGACATTGCTTCTTCATCCTTCATCATACTTCCCAACAGGTTGCTTCCTCTTCTAGAATAACCACCAAGCTCATTCTGATCATGTAAGCTTCAACACTCCCCCTCAAGCTTGAGACTCTCACAGGAACAAGCTTGGACGGATGGCTTCATGATCAACACACACACACCATTGCAGCCTCTTCTTGAACTCGCCATCTTGAATGGAATGCTTGTGGAAGCCTCAGCTATCTCTTCAACCACCTCACATTAGAAGCCGCATTGATAGAGTAACCTTCATCTTCTCACAGCCAAGAGTACTCTGTCTTAGTTTGAGTGCTCTCTTGAATAGACTCGCCACAGCCTAAACCCGGATGGCTCCTTCTTCAGGTGCTTGCAATGGACTTCTTGGATCGCCTAGGAAGCTCACTCAACTCCCCTCCTCAAGCTTGGCCTAATCTAGGTTTAAGCTTGAAGTGAGCTTCAGTGAGACTTCACACCAGTGGCGCCATATCACACTAGTAACCACTCTCCATTGCACACACAATGGGCAACAAGTCTTCCTCTTATACTCGGATGGATGGTGAGCAAAGACCACTTCTTGTGAACCTGAAACATCACTCAAACTCCAGCAAAGATAAGACACAATAGTATTGGGATCAATCCTTGATTAATCATCAAGTTTGATTCCCAATATCACAAGCATTGCAACAGATTAAACAAATCATTTTCAAGATCTAATCTTTGCAAGCAAACTCTCTAAGCACAAGCATGATCTTAAAAGATTCAATACAAGCTACTTAGGCAATTTTTAAAGCTTCTTTACTCAGCAATTTAGACATGAATCTAATGCTTTAATGTAAGACAGCCACAAGACAGTATGCAATAACTTTAAAACGGTTTCAATCCATGTATGCAAGCAGATTTAAGCAATCACAACAAGCATCACTATGAACCTTAGTTAAGCACTACTATCAACAACCAACATCAGACCCAATGCATAACCTTAGGTGATATCATTTCATGAAAGCAATCAGGTTTAGACAACTTCTAACTCCCTAACAAGCCTCACTAGAATCAGGGTTAAGCATTTTTAAACTTTTCAACCACCAAACAAGACTTTTTAAGCATTATGGGATAGATTCTAAATTCATTTCATTTTATTTAGCAATCTTTAATATATCCTCAAGTTTTCAATCACAACACCACATCACAATCAGTTTAATATAATTTTCAGTTCAAATACTCAAGCTTTATACAAGAGAAAGAGATTTCCTTACAGCCAAGGAACTAGTGTTAGTTCCTTGAAACTCCTTAGTACATGGCAAGATCTGAGCTGTTGGTGTCGACCCCAACATCTCCTGCTTCCATGGACCTTCCTCTTGAACCCACCATGTCAAAGAGACCACCTTTCTTCATGAGAATCACCATGAGACTCGCCTAGATCTGGTTTGTTGAAGAGGCTAGCTAGACCGCTTCATAACCTTTGCTCCCAAGGCCTTCTTTCTTCAAGGGTGGACATGAGAACGTGGAGAACAACCAGAGACAGCTACTGGACGCCATGTATGAGCCCACCTTCTTCTTGGAGAGGTTTTACAGCTGGCTGAACATGAAGCTTCTTCTTGGTTTGGAAATGACATGGGAGAAGCCTTGAGCTTAGCGGAAGCTGGAACCAAGTTCTAATGAACCTGGCTCTGATACCATATGAGATTTAAAGAGTCTAGGATGTGTGTGTGAAGAACAAGCCTCTCAGGACAGAATAGAGTCTTGAAATGGTGAAGAAAGAATCTGATGAACTAGTATGAACTTAGATCAGAAACAAAGAGACTTTGAGAGATTAAAAGATTAGAGATTAAGAAAGGGAGAGATTAAGGGAATCTGATCAAGAACATACTTTATAATATGAAGGAGATGGGGAAATCCCCCATACTCTCTTAAGAGTTACAAATTCGTCCACAATAGCTTATTTATAAGCTTTACAATGTTTTCTCATCAGAAACCTAAATCTAATGGCTGATAAATGACTTAAGAGATGAATGGACAGGATGGAGTCTTTTGGGAAGGTGTAGGACGTGATGAATCTGATTGGTTGATTCAAATGTGGTCAAAGGGAAGGCTGCTCTCTCATTGGCTCCTCATAGGCTCCCATGTATCTTCCCACTTCTTTGGCTAGATACTTGGTCTCCTTTGCCTTCACTTTACAGCTAATGCCAGCTCATGACAGCCTGACCTTATCCACACACGTCCATAAGCTCAGCTGGATCAGGTTGCCTCTCTTCATGCTGAACCGGAACCCTATCTTTGCACTTCTTTATTTCAGGTTGATCCGGAGCAAGTACAGTTGATGGTACGGACCGCCTGTCCGTACCTCGCCCTAAGTTTGCACATCTCACTCAAACATCTCCAATGGTTGAGTGTGATCAGGTTCTGGGTCGCCCTAAGTTTGCACGGTTCGTCCGTACCGTCTGTACCGTCTGAACCTCGGGACGCCCTATCTTTGCACCATCACCCAACTATCTCCAAATGGTGTCTATGTCCCTCCTGGACTTAAACCCTATCTTTGCACAGCCTTCATGACACTTCTAGACTTCTCTAAACCTTCATGAAGCCTTGATAGACAATCTCTTAAGATCTTGTCCCTATCTTTGTACCAGACCCAAACTCCTCCATACTTCTCCTTTGGCTCCATTTCTTTCTTCAAGTCAACAACAAGTGCTATGATCCTAACACAAGGAGAGTGTTAGTATCTAGAGAAGTGAAGTTTGTTGAAGAGAAAGGATATTATGAGGAACAGATTCAAGAAGACTTGAAGGATCTTACCTCTGATAGAGCTGAAACCTTGAGGATTATCCTAGAAGGCCTTGGAATCAATATGAATCAAGGAAATCAAGGGGGGAGAAGCACTACCCCAGTCCCGGATCATCAGACTTCCAACCTTGACCATGAAGGGGGAATGAAACAAGAACTCCAAACCGTGAAGAAACAAGTAGAGAAGAGAGTTCTGGCTCTCATGATCAAGCTGTGGAATCAAATGATCAAGAAGAAGGAGCTGAAGAGAGTCAGCTAAGGGAAGAAGGAGCTGAAGCAAGTCAGCTAGGAGAAGAAAGATCTGAAACAAGTGTGCTGCCACAAGAAGAAGAACAAGAGATGGCGCAAGAAGGGCCAGTATTGAGAAGAAGTACAAGGCTGAGAAAGGATCCTTCCAGTTGGGTAAACACAAGAGTGTACTACAATGCCCAAGCTGTGAAGCATCCTACTCAGGCCGTGTGTTCTTTTGCTCAATATCCAGAAGCACATTGCGCATTCATGGTAAACTTGGATGAAAATCACATTCCAAGAAGCTATGAAGAGGCTATGATTTTTAAAGAGATCTCTACTCTGGTTGTGTGTATGTGTGTATAAACTCCAATGGAGAAAGATGAGAGCTTAGTTCTAGGTGATTTAAGAACAGAGATGGGTGAGAGTGTTTAAGTGTTTAAGAGACTAAAGAGAATGAGATTAAGAGACTGAGAGACTGAGAGACTAGAGAGAGACTGAGAGAATAAGAGACTGAAGATTAGGGAAGGAGAAGGGAAACCCCCTTACTCACTTAAGTGTTTACAAAATCGCATATACAAGGCTTTTATATGCCTTTACATTTCACACATAAACCCTACATCCTAAGGCTGTAAATAAATGATAGAATGGATGGTAAGGATGAGAGAAGACTGGTCTTGATGTTGCTGGAGCTAGCTGGCGACTTGATTCAAATAGAAGGCTCAGATTGCTTCTTTTGAATGAATGGATAGGATGAGTCAAGGCTGTAAAGGTAAAGCACCTTTACCTTTCCAGCTCATACCAACAGCTCACCTTATCCATTTGAATCTTCCTTTACCTCCAAGGCACTCCAACGGACACTTAAGGAAGCTTATCCCGCGCCCACACATTGCACAACTTGACTTGATGTGGAACTGGATGAATGGATGAGGCTTGGGTGTTGTACGGTCTCTTGTACGGCTTGTACCATCCGTACACTCGCCCTAATTATGCACAATACTTCCCCTCCTCTTTAGTTGATCCATTCCTCTTCTTGATTCGCTCATGGCCTTATCATTCTCCCAAGCTTTGCACTTCATGCCATCTTCTCTCTAACTCCTTCACCTCTTCACATGATCAGTCTAAGTCCTTCCTAGACTTAACTTCACAACATAACTACTTCAGAATACTTCTGAAGCTTGATTGAACTCTTCTTGACTTCTTCTAGAGCTTGCCCTATTATTGTACAAGCTCTATCTTCTCTTCAGTTCAACACTCCCCCTCAAGCTTGACTTTAGGAGATCCTAAGCCAAGCTTGGAACTTTGAAGAGTCTCCCTCATTAAAAACCTTACAAGGAAAACCCATTGGGACAAAACCTTGCAAGGGAAAAAGAGTAGAGCTCTCCAAAGCCTAGGGATTGGCCAGTGAGCTCTTGTGCCTTAGAACCAGTGTGGTTGGACACAAGAAGCTCTGGATCACGGCCTAACAGGTGCAGCAACTCTTCACAGCTTTGCGCACACTTCACACTTCAGCTTCACCTCTTTATGGAACCGGTTTGAAGTCTCCCCCTCTCAACTGACTTCACAGCCATCTTAGAGAAGCTAGGACACGACCAGATCATCTTCAAAAACACTAGTGAGGCTGATCAACACTTCACACACGGCTTGCCCTCTTCATAGAACTGGTTTGGATCTCCCCCTCTCAACAGACTTCTCAGCCATCTTAGAGAAGCTAGGAACTGACCAGGAACATCTTTAGTGAGGCTCAAGCAATGGTACCTGATACATTATCCCAAAGGTGCATCAGTACCTATCAAAAACAAGAAAATGAATATCCTGCATCACACTTGATGCACACAATCTCACAATTCAATCACAATCATCTTAATTATCTTTTCAAGCACAAGCAATTAGTAAGATGAATGAAAAAGATTGAAAAGAGTTTTAAAAGTCTAAGGGAACTTCCCTTGTGTTTTTGTGAGTTTCCAAACTCTCTCAATGCACCATCTTCATGGCATCATCAACTCCTTGGAAAGGCAGAATGGATTCATCAGCTTCTCCTCAATCACCTCTCATTGAAGCCGCATTGATGGAGAGCCTTCTTCCTCACTCGCCAAGGCTGCTCTGAACAGCCTCTTGCCTAGACACGCCACTGACTTGGTCCGGTTGATGATCCTTGTAGAAGCTTTTGCAAAAGACTTGTTACTGACCATGGATCATATGCATTCAGACTCCCCCTCAAGCTTAGAACCGAGACTAGAAGGAGCTAAGCTTGTGATGATCCTATGCATCCCCATGGTCTAATAACTATCATCTTTCATGATAGCTTTCTTCTTGTGAGTTTACTCTCTTCCTTAACCAGGAACTAGGGTGTTTGAATCACCATAGAGAGTCTCACAAGACACACCTCTCATTGCATAATGACCCATGCTACACTTCCTGTAGACTAAGGACTAGATATGTCCAATGGTATTATGCAATGGCTATCTCTCATTGCATACTCAATCACACTACACTTCCTGTAGATTATGGACTAACATGTCCTAGTGATGATATGCAATGGCACAAGACCTTTGTCTTTACATTCTTGGTTGTTGGTGAGTTACATGTATCCCATTCCTTGTGTACCTAACACCACCACAACTCAATGCAAAATCAGATCATCCCATTGGGATCAAACCAAGATTATCCATCCTGTTTGATCACCAATGCCACAATAATATATGATACTTGAAACAAGCTAGACAATCAAGACAATCAAGCAAAGACAATCAATTTAGTTTTTTTTTTTAAAATGCAACAATAACTGAATGCATTAGGTTACATACTCACTATATGAATGAAATAGATTTAACCCAAATGAAACACAAGCCTAGATGATACTTATGCAATCAAGGGGACAAGAGTGACACAATTCATGCTTATGCTCACTAGGTTTTATCAATGCCAATGATCCAAATAGCTTAGACAAACTTCTAAATGCTTATAAGACATCACTGATGGATTTAACTATGGCATAGCAACAATCAGACCTTTAGGCTCATTTTTAAATGCATTACTACATGAATGCACAATCTTAAAGCTTTAGCTATATGAATGCAACAGGTTCAATCCATGAGCAATATTAAGGCTATGCACAACAGTTTCAATCAAAACCAATGATGCAAGCAACTTAGACAATTTCTAATTGATGCAAGACTTTCATTGATGGATTAAACATAGGCAATAGCATCAGATAACAATAGGATTGAACTTAGACAGTATGAGATATGATTATGTATGCAAAATAACTTACCAATCATGATGCAAGCAGCAGAGACATTCTACTCAATTCTACAACACATTCATGATGATTCAAGCTATGACAACACTCAAGACAATGCAATAAACAAAACATGAGATTCTGGGACTCTAGACATTACTTACTATCAATATGACAATGCAACAGCAAAACAATTTCAGTGCAATTAGCCTAGACATACTACTAGAAGCTATAAACACTTAATGGAATTAGGGAAAGCACATAGTATAATCAGGAGTTAAACCTATCAAGACATATTAAGATAGATGAGATTAGGTTTACTCCCTTGGTTAAGATGATGAGGAGTGGTTCTCAGAGTTACCACTTGAATCCTTACTTCTTCTTCTTCTCTTATTGCAATCACCCTTCTGAAGTCACCACCATGATGGAATGCTTGTGGATGCTTCAGCTACTTCTTCAATCACCTCACAATAGAAGCCGCCTTGATAGAGTAGCCTTCTTCTTCACACAGCCAAGAGTGCTCTGTCTTAGTTTGAGCACCCTCTTGAATAGGCACGCCACTGCCTAGACCCGGTTGGCTTCTTCTTCTGATACTTGCAATGTTAAGAAGAAGAGCACGAGTGAGTTCTACAACCATCTGTGCTTCTCCCTTTCTTGTAACACCTCTCCATTGTACACACAATGGGCATCATTCTTTCTCTTTCAACTCGGATTTGATGATGAACTAGGAGCACCTTTTGTGAACCTGAAACATCACTCAAACTCTAGCCAAGATAAGACACAATTGCATTGGGATCAATCCTTGACTTCATCAAGTTTGATCACCAATGTCTCAAGCTTTATAACATTAGATAGAATCAAGACAATGTCAAGTTCTTATCTATGCAAGCAACCATTCTCTAAATACTAAGCAAGACCTTATCAGATTCAAGTCAAAGTATTTAGGCAATTTTAATCACTCCTTAATATGCAACTTAGACTTTAATCTAAATGCAACAATCCAAAGCAGCAACAAGGCAGTATGCATTAATCTTAACAGTTTCTAACACATGAAAGCAAGAATGATTAGATATAATCTATCATCTTAACAAGACAAGTTAATTTAGAGCTGTCATTAAGCATTTACCATTTTCAATAGTATTGATGTCAAAACTTGATTAATAAATCATCAAGTTTGATTCCCAATAACACAAGCAATGCAACAGATAGACACAAGGCATTATCAAGTTCTATTCTTTGCAAGCTAGCTCTCTAAGAACAATCAAGATCCTAACAGATTCAAGACAAGTTACTTAGGCACTTTTAAAACTTCTTTACTCAGCAATTTAGACATGAATCTAATGCTTCAATGTAAGACAGCCACAAGACTATATGCAACAGCTTTCAATTCCGTTTCAATCCATGTATGCAAGCAGATTCAATTAATCACAACAAGCATCACTATGATTCGGAGCTAAGCATATTAACAATCTTAATCACCAAACCAGGCTCTTTAAGCATACTGAGACAGATTCTAAAAGTATTCATTTAGCAATCTTTAAACAATTCTCAGGTTTTCAATCACATCACAACCAGTCAATATACTCAAGCTTTATACAAGAGAAAGAGGTTTCTTACAGCCAAGGAACTAGTGTTAGTTCCTTGAAACTCCATAGAACATGGCAAGACAGTGAGCTGTTGGTGTCGATTCCAACTTCTCCTTCTCCCATGGACCTTTCTCTTGAACTCTCCATGTCAAAGACCCCACCTTTCTTCATGTTAAGTTCGCCACATCAGTACCAGCTGAAAGCTATCACCTTTCTTCTTGGACAGTGGATAAGACCTAGCTTGGACATAGCTTTGAAGCTTGGTTGATGAGATCGCCTCATACACCATTGCTTCCAAGGTTCTTTCTTCTTCATGGGCTTCATGAGAGAGTGTAGGTCGGCCAGAGACAGCTTCTGGACACCATGGATGAGCACACCTTCTTCTTGAAGAGTAGAACAACCGGCTGGACCATGGAGCTTCTTCTTGGCTTCAAGCGACATGGAGGAGAGCTATGAGCTTCAGCAGAAGCAAGAACCAAGTTCTAATGAACCTGGCTCTGATACCATATGATTTTTAAAGAGATCTCTACTCTGGTTGTGTGTATGTGTGTATAAACTCCAATGGAGAAAGATGAGAGCTTAGTTCTAGGTGATTTAAGAACAGAGATGGGTGAGAGTGTTTAAGTGTTTAAGAGACTAAAGAGAATGAGATTAAGAGACTGAGAGACTGAGAGACTAGAGAGAGACTGAGAGAATAAGAGACTGAAGATTAGGGAAGGAGAAGGGAAACCCCCTTACTCACTTAAGTGTTTACAAAATCGCATATACAAGGCTTTTATATGCCTTTACATTTCACACATAAACCCTACATCCTAAGGCTGTAAATAAATGATAGAATGGATGGTAAGGATGAGAGAAGACTGGTCTTGATGTTGCTGGAGCTAGCTGGCGACTTGATTCAAATAGAAGGCTCAGATTGCTTCTTTTGAATGAATGGATAGGATGAGTCAAGGCTGTAAAGGTAAAGCACCTTTACCTTTCCAGCTCATACCAACAGCTCACCTTATCCATTTGAATCTTCCTTTACCTCCAAGGCACTCCAACGGACACTTAAGGAAGCTTATCCCGCGCCCACACATTGCACAACTTGACTTGATGTCGAACTGGATGAATGGATGAGGCTTGGGTGTTGTACGGTCTCTTGTACGGCTTGTACCATCCGTACACTCGCCCTAATTATGCACAATACTTCCCCTCCTCTTTAGTTGATCCATTCCTCTTCTTGATTCGCTCATGGCCTTATCATTCTCCCAAGCTTTGCACTTCATGCCATCTTCTCTCTAACTCCTTCACCTCTTCACATGATCAGTCTAAGTCCTTCCTAGACTTAACTTCACAACATAACTACTTCAGAATACTTCTGAAGCTTGATTGAACTCTTCTTGACTTCTTCTAGAGCTTGCCCTATTATTGTACAAGCTCTATCTTCTCTTCAGTTCAACAGAGGCAATGGAGGATAAGGAATGGAAGGAATCAGTAGGAGCTGAGGCAGGAGCTATGATAAAGAATGATACATGGTATGAGAGTGAACTACCAAAAGGAAAGAAAGCTGTGTCTAGTAGATGGATCTTTACAATCAAGTACAAGGCTGATGGGTCAATTGAGAGGAAGAAGACTAGACTAGTAGCAAGAGGGTTCACTCAGACATATGGAGAGGACTACATTGAGACATTTGCACCAGTAGCCAAGCTACACACCATTAGGATTGTTTTAAGCTTGGCTGTGAACCTAGGATGGGGATTGTGGCAAATGGATGTAAAGAATGCATTTCTACAAGGAGAGCTTGAGGATGAAGTCTATATGTATCCTCCACCAGGTCTGGAACATCTAGTGAAGAGAGGGAATGTACTGAGGCTGAAGAAAGCCATTTATGGGTTGAAGCAATCACCAAGAGCTTGGTATAACAAGTTGAGCACAACTCTGAACGGCCGAGGCTTCAAGAAGTCAGAATTGGATCACACTCTCTTTACACTCACGACACCCTCAGGTATGGTTGCTCTCCTTGTGTATGTGGATGATATCATTATCACTGGGAGTGATAAGGAAGGTATCAAAGCAACCAAGGAATTCCTAAAGTCTATGTTTGAAATCAAAGACTTGGGAGAAATGAAATACTTCCTTGGAATTGAGATTTGTAGATCCAAGGAAGGATTGTTCATGTCCCAAAGGAAGTATACACTTGATCTTTTGAAAGGTGCAGGTGCTTATGGAGGCAAGACAGCAAGGATGCCAATGGAGGATGGCTACAAAGTACCAAGAGAGGGGGAGATTGAAGACAGCAAGCCATTTCATGATCCTAAACTCTATAGAACACTTGTTGGAAAATTGATTTACCTTACCATTACAAGGCCTGATATATGTTTTGCTGTGAACCAGGTGAGTCAACACATGCAGCTTCCAAAGGAACATCATTGGCGCATGGTAGAGAGGCTGCTGATGTATCTGAATGGCTCGCCGGATCAAGGGGTTTGGATGGGATGTAATGGAAGCACAGAAGTGGTGGGGTATTGTGTATGACTTTTAGGAATATAAAGATTAATCTGAGTTTAGAATAGGATTAAGGAAGAGAATAAGAGATTTACGAAACTGATTAGAGACTAATGGAGAATCATGATGAAATGAGTAAAGAGAAAGATTGTTTAGAACTGTCTAATCTTTATTAAGAGATGAGATTACATATATATAGGTCCATACACTTAGGGTTTTCGAAATCATAAAGCTAAGTAAGCATGTAGAGTCAAAGAGGAGCCTAAGCTTTAATTTGAACCGGCCAATGAGTGTCTTCACACGTTTGGAGCATCTTCTTGATCCAAGACTAGATGCTCTTCCTTTCCAGCTCTTGCCAGCCTGTCCTAGCTGTCAAGCCGCGTCTCCCTTATCCTCTCAACGTTCGGATAAGGTCTTGGCCGAGTGTAACTTAAGCTCAGTACATGGGAGTTACTTGGATAGTTACTTGATCCCTTTTACCTTGTACGGATGATCACTTGTACGGCCTTGTACGGATGATCAACCCATTCCTCCTCTTCACCTCTTTGCTCTCTTTATGTTCTCAACTCCTTTGTGTCTTTACCTCAAATGTCTCAACTCTGATTAACACTCCCCCTCAAGCTTAGCTTTGTGAAAGTCTAAGCTTGGACAGCCATGAGATCTTCCTCATTAAAAACCTTACCAAGGAAAACCCATTGGGATAAAACCTTGATAAGGGAAAAAGAGTAAAGACCTCACAGCCAAAGGGGATCAGCTCCTTCTCTTCCCAAGATCAATGAGGCCCAACCTGATGTGAATGGACTCCATTGTCTTCTGTCTTGCAGCCTTGGTGAACACATCCGCTAACTGATCTTCACTTCTTGTGTAGCATGGCAAGATGACTCCTAAGATGATCATCTGCCTCACCTTGTGACAATCCACTTCAATGTGCTTGGTTCTCTCATGGAACACCGAGTTGGAGGCAATGTGGATGGCAGCTTGGTTATCACAATGCATTGTCATTGGCGTGGCTTGATCAATCTCCAAATGCTTCAAGATGCCCTTGATCCACACCAGCTCGTTGGTCAGCTTCAGCATAGCTCTATACTCAGCTTCTGCACTTGAGCAAGACACCACCTTCTGCTTCTTACTCTTCCAAGTAACCAAGTTGCCTCCAATGAATGTGCAATAGCCTGTGGTTGATCTCCTGTCTGCTCTATCACCAGCCCAATCCGCATCACAATATCCAACCACTTCAGTGCTCCCATTGCAACCCATCCATACTCCTTGATCAGGTGAGCCGTTGAGATACATCAAGATCCTCTCCACCATGCGCCAATGATGTTCCTTAGGCACTTGCATGTGTTGACTCACCTGATTCACAGCAAAGCAAATGTCAGGCCTAGTTATGGTAAGGTAAATCAATTTGCCAACTAGCTTTCTATAGAGTTTAGGATCCTGATAAGGTTTGCTGTCTTCAATCTCCCCCTCTCGTGGGACTTTGTAGCCATCCTCCATAGGCATCCTTGCTGTCTTGCCTCCATAAGCACCTGCACCTTTCAAAAGATCAAGTGTATACTTCCTTTGGGACATGAACAAACCTTCCTTGGATCTACATATCTCAATTCCAAGAAAGTATTTCATTTCTCCCAAGTCTTTAATCTCAAACATGGATTTAAGGAACTCCTTGGTTGCTATGATACCTTCCTTATCACTTCCTGTGATAATGATATCATCAACATACACAAGGAGTGCAATCATACCTGAGGAAGTAGTGAGAGTGAAGAGGGTGTGGTCTAGTTCAGACTTCTTGAAGCCTCGTCCATTCAGAGTAGTACTCAGCTTGTTGTACCAAGCTCTTGGTGATTGCTTCAGTCCATAGATAGCTTTCTTCAGTCTCAACACATTCCCTCTCTTCACTAAGTGTTCCAAGCCTGGAGGTGGATGCATATACACTTCATCCTCCAGCTCTCCTTGTAGAAATGCATTCTTCACATCCATTTGCCATAAGCCCCATCCAAGATTCACAGCCAAGCTTAATACAATCCGGATTGTGTGCAGTTTAGCTACTGGTGCAAAGGTCTCAATGTAATCCTCTCCATAAGTTTGAGTGAAACCTCTTGCAACCAGTCTTGACTTCTTCCTCTCAATTGTTCCATCAGCCTTATACTTGATTGTGAAGATCCATCTACTAGTCACAGCCTTCTTCCCTTTTGGTAACTCACTCTCATACCATGTATCATTCTTGATCATAGCTCCTGCCTCAGCTCCAACTGACTCCTTCCATTCTTTATCCATGATTGCTTCTTCATAGCTTCTTGGGATGTAGTTCTCATCCAAGTTAACCATGAAGGCACAATGTTCTTCAGGGTATTGAGCAAAGGAACACACAACTTGAGAAGGATGCTCCACAGCTTGGGCATTGTAGTACACTCGCGTGTTTACCCAAGAGGAAGGATCCTTTCTCAGCCTTGTGCTCCTCCTCAATACAGGTTGTTCTTGCTCTTGAACCGGCTCAGCTTGTGTATGCGGTTCTTGTGCTTCACTCTGATGTTCTTCCTCTCCTTGGTCTTGCTCACCTTGATGATGAGAACCTGAGTTGAACTCTCCTTCCTCACTCAAGCCGACTCCTTCTTGGCCATTTTCTTGAGTTTCAGGTTCACTTCCCCCCTCATGATCAAGGTGAGGTGTTTGAGCAGCTCCACTTGGTGCAGTTGAGCTCTCTTCTTGTCTTCCACTTCTTGTGGATTGATCCTGGTTCATCTTGATACCGAGACCTTCCAAAATGATTCTTAAGACTCCAGCCTTATCTGATGTGAGATCCTTCAAATCTTCTTGATTCTTCTCCTCATAGTATCCTCTTTCTTCAATGAACTTCACATCTCTAGATACAAGCACCCTTCTAGCTTCTGGATCATAACACTTATATCCTTTTTGAGTTGTTGAGTAGCCAATGAACATTGCCTTTCTGCTCCTTGCTTCTAGCTTGTTCCTCAACTCTCCTGGTACTAGAACATAGCATAAGCATCCAAACACTCTCATGTATTCCAAGGATGGCTTGCGCTTGTTCAGAACTTCAAATGGTGCTTGATCCTTCAACACCTTTGTAGGCATCCTGTTGATTAGGTAGCACGCAGTGGATACAGCATCACTCCAGAATCTCTTAGGTACATTAGCTTGGAACATCAGTGACCGAGCCACTTCCATCAAGTGCCTGTTCTTCCTCTCAGCTACACCATTCTGTTGTGGTGTGTAGGGACAGCTTGTTTGATGAAGGATTCCATGGTGATCTAGATGACTCTTGAACGCATAGCTTGTGTACTCTCCTCCATTATCTGATCTCAAAATTTTAATCCTAGCATGATAATGGTTAGTCACATAAGCTTGAAAGTTCTTGAATGCATCTATCACCCTATCTTTTGATGGAATGAGTGTTAACCAGGTGTATTTAGATTTTTCATCAATGAATGTGACAAAATACTTATGATTATCTCTAGAAAAACTAGGTGCAGTCCACACATCAGTATGAATCAAATCAAAGCAATTTTCATAAACAGTAGATGTTCTTGGAAACACATTCTTACAATGCTTGCCTAAAATGCAAGCTTCACACTTATTATTTTCAAAAACCACACCTGGTAACATCAAGTTTAAAGCCCTCTCATGGGGATGACCTAGTCTAGCATGCCACAATGCATTTTTATTCAAACTAGAAGCAGAAGTAAATGAGCAGTTATAATTGGAAACAGGATCAAGCTTCTCAAGCATGTATAAGTCTCCCTTTGTAACTCCTTTTCCAATCAATTGGCTGCTCTCAATATCCTGAAACTTCACATCATTAGGACTGAATATAACATTGCAATTCAAATCAGTAGTGCATTTCTTAACTGAAAGTAGGTTTGATGTGAATTCCGGAATGTAAAAAGCTCTAGTGTTCTTATCAAATAGCTTTAAGTTTCCTATTCCCTTAATAGGTATCTTATCCCCATTTGCAATCATCACACATCCATTAGTAGGTTCTATATCTTTAATCAGGTTGGTGTCACTAATCATATGATGAGATGCACCTGAATCTATAATCAATGGTTTGGATGTATTGCTAGCACTATGGCAGATGCTAATCTGTGATCTATATGCATTCATCCTAGCATTTCTATCAATGCAATGCTCAATTCCAGTCTTACTATCAATCCTAGCAATCTCAGCCACATTAGGAGTCATTTCTATAGTTCTAGCAATCATAGAAGCACCAAATGAATACCCATGAATGTTACCATTATCCTTGAGCATTTTGATGAGTGCATCCATCTCGGATCTCCTGATGAAGTCTTGATCATTGCCTCGGGGGTTGATAGCTCCAGTGTAGGTCACCAAAGCCTTTCCATCTCCTTCACGGTTCTCCACTTCAGCTCCACGGTTGGATGGCCCTGCTCCGCTTGATCCTTCAGTCATGTGAGCTTTTGCCTCTCTCTCCTTCATGAACTTAGCCGGCTTCAAGTGGGGATGGAGTATCCAGCACTGACTCTTCTTGTGTCCATGCTTCTTGCAGTGATCACAATTCCCATTGAACTTCCTATCCTCATACTTGTTGTAACCAGCTTTGTTAGCTTGTGGAGGCTCTTCCCGGTCAGGTTGCACAGCGTTTGCAAGAGATAAGTCTCCCTTGCCTCCAAACAAACCCATTGAGCCCTGCTCCTTCTGTATCTTAGCACACACCTCTTCAAGGTCAGGCAGCTTCTCAGACCATAGCATGTGCTGGATAAGACCACTGTAGCTTGCATTCAACGTGAGCAGCAACCCAAAGACCTTGTCCTGCTCGCGTCTCTCATTTAGAAGCTCTGGATCAACCGTGCTTGGCCTCAGCATCTCCAACTCAGACCAAAGAGACCTGAACCTCCCCAAGTGCTTAGTGAACTCCGTGTCATCTTGAGTTAACCCATTGATTGCCTTCTTGACTTCAAACACTCGGTTCAGGTTAGAAGTGTTTCCATACACTTTCTGTAGAGTATCCCACAGCTCCTTGGCTGTCTCACAGTAGCTATAAGCATCTAGTATAGCCGGCTCCAAAGAGGCATGAAGGACAGACATCACCATCATGTCTTCTTGTTGCCACTTCTCTACAACACTCTCCTCGGGACTCTCCGTTTCACCCCCCTGAGTAATCACCTTTGGAGCCTCACCAGATGTGATATGCTTCCACAAACCCTTGCTTCCCACAGCAGTTTCACCATCCTAGACCAGACTAGGTAGTTGGTTCCTTTGAATGTCACCGCGACCTTCATCTTCATGCCACTCTCCATCTTGAACAGCTTGACGTTTATAGCTTGAACAACCGGTTAGATCTTGAACTGAGAACCCACGCTGCTCTCTAGAACACAGATTCACTCTTGAGTCTTCAAATGAACCTCCCACGGACCACCAAGACACACACAAAACACCTTGAGCTTTTGAACTCTCAAGAAACTCTCAAACACACTCACTTGTTCTCTTAAAGTTTCAAACTTGAATCCTTAAGAGAATCACTCACGAACTCAGATTGTAATCAACCTGGCTCTGATACCATATGACTTTTAGGAATGTAAAGATTATCTGAGTTTAGAAAGGATTAAGGAAGAGAATAAGAGATTAAGAGAAACTTAGAGACTAATGGAGAATCATGATGAAATGAGTAAAGAGAAAGATTGTTTAGAACTGTCTAATCTTTATTAAGAGATGAGATTACATATATATAGGTCCATACACTTAGGGTTTTCGAAATCATAAAGCTAAGTAAGCATGTAGAGTCAAAGAGGAGCCTAAGCTTTAATTTGAACCGGCCAATGAGTGTCTTCACACGTTTGGAGCATCTTCTTGATCCAAGACTAGATGCTCTTCCTTTCCAGCTCTTGCCAGCCTGTCCTAGCTGTCAAGCCGCGTCTCCCTTATCCTCTCAACGTTCGGATAAGGTCTTGGCCGAGTGTAACTTAAGCTCAGTACATGGGAGTTACTTGGATAGTTACTTGATCCCTTTTACCTTGTACGGATGATCACTTGTACGGCCTTGTACGGATGATCAACCCATTCCTCCTCTTCACCTCTTTGCTCTCTTTATGTTCTCAACTCCTTTGTGTCTTTACCTCAAATGTCTCAACTCTGATTAACATTGTGATGCTGATTGGGCAGGAGATAGAGCTGATAGGAAATCAACTACTGGCTATTGCACATTCATTGGAGGTAACTTGGTGACTTGAAGAAGCAAGAAGCAGAAGGTGGTGTCATGTTCAGTGCTGAAGCTGAGTATAAGAGCCATGCTGAAGCTTACAAACGAGTTGGTGGGATCAAAGGCATCCTGAAGCACTTGGAGATTGATCAAGCCTCTCCAATGACAATGCATTGTGACAATCAAGCTGCTATTCACATTGCATCCAATCGGTGTTGTTCATGAGAGAACAAGCACATTGAGGTTGATTGCCACAAAGTGAGACAGATGATTGTGCTAGGAGTGATTGCCCTGCTATACTAGAAGTGAAGATCAGTTAGGGATGTGTTCACCAAGGCTGCAAGACAGAAGACAATGGAGTCCTTCAATCAGGTTGGGCCTCATTGATCTTGGGAAGAGAAGGAGCTAATCCCCTTAGCTGTGAGGTCTTTACTCTTTTTCCCTCATCAAAGTTTTATCCCATTGGGTTTTCTTTGGTGAGGTTTTAAATGAAGGAAGATCTCATGGCTTTCCAAGCTTAGGCTTTCACAAAGCTAAGCTTGAGGGGGAGTGTTTAAGTTATGGAGATGATTAAGTGAAAGGATCAGGGTTTACATGAGAAAGAGGTCAAAGGAGAAAAAAGGGAGTAGGTGTGGAGTTAAGGAGAAGTGTACGGATTTCAAAGGCAGTACACTCAGGTTCCTTGGGAAGAAAGGCAAAGCTCACATCTTCCTAAAGTGGCCGATGACTCTACAAGAGGAAGAGGCTTTAGGATATACCGTTGAAGGATGGTTGGGACGCGGCTTAGCTGGTGTAGCTGTAAAGGCAAAAGGAGCATCTAGGCAAAGATGCCTTTGGATCAAGCGTGTAAAGCCTCACCTCCGTTCATTCAATGAGCGCGCCTCTCCTTGGTTTGACTCCACATGCTTAGTCTTTAGGATTTGCTTCACTATTACAAAAACCTTGTATGCTGATCCATATAAAGATGTAATCTCTCATAATAATAAACCAGCCAGTTATGAGTCTTCTCTTAGTCCTCTTGTTCTCTAGACATAATCTCGTTTTCATACATAAAGTTGAATAAATCTCATAGGAGTTCATAAGAGTTGGATGACACTTTCCCACTAAAAGTGATTCCAGTTTCCCAGTTTGGGAATAGCACAGCTTCTTCGTCGTTCCAATCAAACCAGGATGAATCACTTTGTGAGAAGCTTGATTTGGATACATAAAGTGGTGGAGAATCACCAGGAAGTTGAATAAATCTCATAGGAGTTGGGATGAAGAAGTTATCCCACTTTCAAATCAGGTGATTCCAGTTTCCCAGTTTGGGAATAGCACAGCTTCTTCGTCGTTCCAATCAAACCAGGATGAATCACTTTGTGAGAAGCTTGATTTGGATACATAAAGTGGTGGAGAATCACCAGGAAGTTGAATAAATCTCATAGGAGTTGGGATGAAGAAGTTATCCCACTTTCAAATCAGGTGATTCCAGTTTCCCAGTTTGGGAATAGCACAGCTTCTTCGTCGTTCCAATCAAACCAGGATGAATCACTTTGTGAGAAGCTTGATTTGGATACATAAAGTGGTGGAGAATCACCAGGAAGTTGAATAAATCTCATAGGAGTTGGGATGAAGAAGTTATCCCACTTTCAAATCAGGTGATTCCAGTTTCCCAGTTTGGGAATAGCACAGCTTCTTCGTCGTTCCAATCAAACCAGGATGAATCACTTTGTGAGAAGCTTGATTTGGATACATAAAGTGGTGGAGAATCACCAGGAAGTTGAATAAATCTCATAGGAGTTGGGATGAAGAAGTTATCCCACTTTCAAATCAGGTGATTCCAGTTTCCCAGTTTGGGAATAGCACAGCTTCTTCGTCGTTCCAATCAAACCAGGATGAATCACTTTGTGAGAAGCTTGATTTGGATACATAAAGTGGTGGAGAATCACCAGGAAGTTGAATAAATCTCATAGGAGTTGGGATGAAGAAGTTATCCCACTTTCAAATCAGGTGATTCCAGTTTCCCAGTTTGGGAATAGCACAGCTTCTTCGTCGTTCCAATCAAACCAGGATGAATCACTTTGTGAGAAGCTTGATTTGGATACATAAAGTGGTGGAGAATCACCAGGAAGTTGAATAAATCTCATAGGAGTTGGGATGAAGAAGTTATCCCACTTTCAAATCAGGTGATTCCAGTTTCCCAGTTTGGGAATAGCACAGCTTCTTCGTCGTTCCAATCAAACCAGGATGAATCACTTTGTGAGAAGCTTGATTTGGATACATAAAGTGGTGGAGAATCACCAGGAAGTTGAATAAATCTCATAGGAGTTGGGATGAAGAAGTTATCCCACTTTCAAATCAGGTGATTCCAGTTTCCCAGTTTGGGAATAGCACAGCTTCTTCGTCGTTCCAATCAAACCAGGATGAATCACTTTGTGAGAAGCTTGATTTGGATACATAAAGTGGTGGAGAATCACCAGGAAGTTGAATAAATCTCATAGGAGTTGGGATGAAGAAGTTATCCCACTTTCAAATCAGGTGATTCCAGTTTCCCAGTTTGGGAATAGCACAGCTTCTTCGTCGTTCCAATCAAACCAGGATGAATCACTTTGTGAGAAGCTTGATTTGGATACATAAAGTGGTGGAGAATCACCAGGAAGTTGAATAAATCTCATAGGAGTTGGGATGAAGAAGTTATCCCACTTTCAAATCAGGTGATTCCAGTTTCCCAGTTTGGGAATAGCACAGCTTCTTCGTCGTTCCAATCAAACCAGGATGAATCACTTTGTGAGAAGCTTGATTTGGATACATAAAGTGGTGGAGAATCACCAGGAAGTTGAATAAATCTCATAGGAGTTGGGATGAAGAAGTTATCCCACTTTCAAATCAGGTGATTCCAGTTTCCCAGTTTGGGAATAGCACAGCTTCTTCGTCGTTCCAATCAAACCAGGATGAATCACTTTGTGAGAAGCTTGATTTGGATACATAAAGTGGTGGAGAATCACCAGGAAGTTGAATAAATCTCATAGGAGTTGGGATGAAGAAGTTATCCCACTTTCAAATCAGGTGATTCCAGTTTCCCAGTTTGGGAATAGCACAGCTTCTTCGTCGTTCCAATCAAACCAGGATGAATCACTTTGTGAGAAGCTTGATTTGGATACATAAAGTGGTGGAGAATCACCAGGAAGTTGAATAAATCTCATAGGAGTTGGGATGAAGAAGTTATCCCACTTTCAAATCAGGTGATTCCAGTTTCCCAGTTTGGGAATAGCACAGCTTCTTCGTCGTTCCAATCAAACCAGGATGAATCACTTTGTGAGAAGCTTGATTTGGATACATAAAGTGGTGGAGAATCACCAGGAAGTTGAATAAATCTCATAGGAGTTGGGATGAAGAAGTTATCCCACTTTCAAATCAGGTGATTCCAGTTTCCCAGTTTGGGAATAGCACAGCTTCTTCGTCGTTCCAATCAAACCAGGATGAATCACTTTGTGAGAAGCTTGATTTGGATACATAAAGTGGTGGAGAATCACCAGGAAGTTGAATAAATCTCATAGGAGTTGGGATGAAGAAGTTATCCCACTTTCAAATCAGGTGATTCCAGTTTCCCAGTTTGGGAATAGCACAGCTTCTTCGTCGTTCCAATCAAACCAGGATGAATCACTTTGTGAGAAGCTTGATTTGGATACATAAAGTGGTGGAGAATCACCAGGAAGTTGAATAAATCTCATAGGAGTTGGGATGAAGAAGTTATCCCACTTTCAAATCAGGTGATTCCAGTTTCCCAGTTTGGGAATAGCACAGCTTCTTCGTCGTTCCAATCAAACCAGGATGAATCACTTTGTGAGAAGCTTGATTTGGATACATAAAGTGGTGGAGAATCACCAGGAAGTTGAATAAATCTCATAGGAGTTGGGATGAAGAAGTTATCCCACTTTCAAATCAGGTGATTCCAGTTTCCCAGTTTGGGAATAGCACAGCTTCTTCGTCGTTCCAATCAAACCAGGATGAATCACTTTGTGAGAAGCTTGATTTGGATACATAAAGTGGTGGAGAATCACCAGGAAGTTGAATAAATCTCATAGGAGTTGGGATGAAGAAGTTATCCCACTTTCAAATCAGGTGATTCCAGTTTCCCAGTTTGGGAATAGCACAGCTTCTTCGTCGTTCCAATCAAACCAGGATGAATCACTTTGTGAGAAGCTTGATTTGGATACATAAAGTGGTGGAGAATCACCAGGAAGTTGAATAAATCTCATAGGAGTTGGGATGAAGAAGTTATCCCACTTTCAAATCAGGTGATTCCAGTTTCCCAGTTTGGGAATAGCACAGCTTCTTCGTCGTTCCAATCAAACCAGGATGAATCACTTTGTGAGAAGCTTGATTTGGATACATAAAGTGGTGGAGAATCACCAGGAAGTTGAATAAATCTCATAGGAGTTGGGATGAAGAAGTTATCCCACTTTCAAATCAGGTGATTCCAGTTTCCCAGTTTGGGAATAGCACAGCTTCTTCGTCGTTCCAATCAAACCAGGATGAATCACTTTGTGAGAAGCTTGATTTGGATACATAAAGTGGTGGAGAATCACCAGGAAGTTGAATAAATCTCATAGGAGTTGGGATGAAGAAGTTATCCCACTTTCAAATCAGGTGATTCCAGTTTCCCAGTTTGGGAATAGCACAGCTTCTTCGTCGTTCCAATCAAACCAGGATGAATCACTTTGTGAGAAGCTTGATTTGGATACATAAAGTGGTGGAGAATCACCAGGAAGTTGAATAAATCTCATAGGAGTTGGGATGAAGAAGTTATCCCACTTTCAAATCAGGTGATTCCAGTTTCCCAGTTTGGGAATAGCACAGCTTCTTCGTCGTTCCAATCAAACCAGGATGAATCACTTTGTGAGAAGCTTGATTTGGATACATAAAGTGGTGGAGAATCACCAGGAAGTTGAATAAATCTCATAGGAGTTGGGATGAAGAAGTTATCCCACTTTCAAATCAGGTGATTCCAGTTTCCCAGTTTGGGAATAGCACAGCTTCTTCGTCGTTCCAATCAAACCAGGATGAATCACTTTGTGAGAAGCTTGATTTGGATACATAAAGTGGTGGAGAATCACCAGGAAGTTGAATAAATCTCATAGGAGTTGGGATGAAGAAGTTATCCCACTTTCAAATCAGGTGATTCCAGTTTCCCAGTTTGGGAATAGCACAGCTTCTTCGTCGTTCCAATCAAACCAGGATGAATCACTTTGTGAGAAGCTTGATTTGGATACATAAAGTGGTGGAGAATCACCAGGAAGTTGAATAAATCTCATAGGAGTTGGGATGAAGAAGTTATCCCACTTTCAAATCAGGTGATTCCAGTTTCCCAGTTTGGGAATAGCACAGCTTCTTCGTCGTTCCAATCAAACCAGGATGAATCACTTTGTGAGAAGCTTGATTTGGATACATAAAGTGGTGGAGAATCACCAGGAAGTTGAATAAATCTCATAGGAGTTGGGATGAAGAAGTTATCCCACTTTCAAATCAGGTGATTCCAGTTTCCCAGTTTGGGAATAGCACAGCTTCTTCGTCGTTCCAATCAAACCAGGATGAATCACTTTGTGAGAAGCTTGATTTGGATACATAAAGTGGTGGAGAATCACCAGGAAGTTGAATAAATCTCATAGGAGTTGGGATGAAGAAGTTATCCCACTTTCAAATCAGGTGATTCCAGTTTCCCAGTTTGGGAATAGCACAGCTTCTTCGTCGTTCCAATCAAACCAGGATGAATCACTTTGTGAGAAGCTTGATTTGGATACATAAAGTGGTGGAGAATCACCAGGAAGTTGAATAAATCTCATAGGAGTTGGGATGAAGAAGTTATCCCACTTTCAAATCAGGTGATTCCAGTTTCCCAGTTTGGGAATAGCACAGCTTCTTCGTCGTTCCAATCAAACCAGGATGAATCACTTTGTGAGAAGCTTGATTTGGATACATAAAGTGGTGGAGAATCACCAGGAAGTTGAATAAATCTCATAGGAGTTGGGATGAAGAAGTTATCCCACTTTCAAATCAGGTGATTCCAGTTTCCCAGTTTGGGAATAGCACAGCTTCTTCGTCGTTCCAATCAAACCAGGATGAATCACTTTGTGAGAAGCTTGATTTGGATACATAAAGTGGTGGAGAATCACCAGGAAGTTGAATAAATCTCATAGGAGTTGGGATGAAGAAGTTATCCCACTTTCAAATCAGGTGATTCCAGTTTCCCAGTTTGGGAATAGCACAGCTTCTTCGTCGTTCCAATCAAACCAGGATGAATCACTTTGTGAGAAGCTTGATTTGGATACATAAAGTGGTGGAGAATCACCAGGAAGTTGAATAAATCTCATAGGAGTTGGGATGAAGAAGTTATCCCACTTTCAAATCAGGTGATTCCAGTTTCCCAGTTTGGGAATAGCACAGCTTCTTCGTCGTTCCAATCAAACCAGGATGAATCACTTTGTGAGAAGCTTGATTTGGATACATAAAGTGGTGGAGAATCACCAGGAAGTTGAATAAATCTCATAGGAGTTGGGATGAAGAAGTTATCCCACTTTCAAATCAGGTGATTCCAGTTTCCCAGTTTGGGAATAGCACAGCTTCTTCGTCGTTCCAATCAAACCAGGATGAATCACTTTGTGAGAAGCTTGATTTGGATACATAAAGTGGTGGAGAATCACCAGGAAGTTGAATAAATCTCATAGGAGTTGGGATGAAGAAGTTATCCCACTTTCAAATCAGGTGATTCCAGTTTCCCAGTTTGGGAATAGCACAGCTTCTTCGTCGTTCCAATCAAACCAGGATGAATCACTTTGTGAGAAGCTTGATTTGGATACATAAAGTGGTGGAGAATCACCAGGAAGTTGAATAAATCTCATAGGAGTTGGGATGAAGAAGTTATCCCACTTTCAAATCAGGTGATTCCAGTTTCCCAGTTTGGGAATAGCACAGCTTCTTCGTCGTTCCAATCAAACCAGGATGAATCACTTTGTGAGAAGCTTGATTTGGATACATAAAGTGGTGGAGAATCACCAGGAAGTTGAATAAATCTCATAGGAGTTGGGATGAAGAAGTTATCCCACTTTCAAATCAGGTGATTCCAGTTTCCCAGTTTGGGAATAGCACAGCTTCTTCGTCGTTCCAATCAAACCAGGATGAATCACTTTGTGAGAAGCTTGATTTGGATACATAAAGTGGTGGAGAATCACCAGGAAGTTGAATAAATCTCATAGGAGTTGGGATGAAGAAGTTATCCCACTTTCAAATCAGGTGATTCCAGTTTCCCAGTTTGGGAATAGCACAGCTTCTTCGTCGTTCCAATCAAACCAGGATGAATCACTTTGTGAGAAGCTTGATTTGGATACATAAAGTGGTGGAGAATCACCAGGAAGTTGAATAAATCTCATAGGAGTTGGGATGAAGAAGTTATCCCACTTTCAAATCAGGTGATTCCAGTTTCCCAGTTTGGGAATAGCACAGCTTCTTCGTCGTTCCAATCAAACCAGGATGAATCACTTTGTGAGAAGCTTGATTTGGATACATAAAGTGGTGGAGAATCACCAGGAAGTTGAATAAATCTCATAGGAGTTGGGATGAAGAAGTTATCCCACTTTCAAATCAGGTGATTCCAGTTTCCCAGTTTGGGAATAGCACAGCTTCTTCGTCGTTCCAATCAAACCAGGATGAATCACTTTGTGAGAAGCTTGATTTGGATACATAAAGTGGTGGAGAATCACCAGGAAGTTGAATAAATCTCATAGGAGTTGGGATGAAGAAGTTATCCCACTTTCAAATCAGGTGATTCCAGTTTCCCAGTTTGGGAATAGCACAGCTTCTTCGTCGTTCCAATCAAACCAGGATGAATCACTTTGTGAGAAGCTTGATTTGGATACATAAAGTGGTGGAGAATCACCAGGAAGTTGAATAAATCTCATAGGAGTTGGGATGAAGAAGTTATCCCACTTTCAAATCAGGTGATTCCAGTTTCCCAGTTTGGGAATAGCACAGCTTCTTCGTCGTTCCAATCAAACCAGGATGAATCACTTTGTGAGAAGCTTGATTTGGATACATAAAGTGGTGGAGAATCACCAGGAAGTTGAATAAATCTCATAGGAGTTGGGATGAAGAAGTTATCCCACTTTCAAATCAGGTGATTCCAGTTTCCCAGTTTGGGAATAGCACAGCTTCTTCGTCGTTCCAATCAAACCAGGATGAATCACTTTGTGAGAAGCTTGATTTGGATACATAAAGTGGTGGAGAATCACCAGGAAGTTGAATAAATCTCATAGGAGTTGGGATGAAGAAGTTATCCCACTTTCAAATCAGGTGATTCCAGTTTCCCAGTTTGGGAATAGCACAGCTTCTTCGTCGTTCCAATCAAACCAGGATGAATCACTTTGTGAGAAGCTTGATTTGGATACATAAAGTGGTGGAGAATCACCAGGAAGTTGAATAAATCTCATAGGAGTTGGGATGAAGAAGTTATCCCACTTTCAAATCAGGTGATTCCAGTTTCCCAGTTTGGGAATAGCACAGCTTCTTCGTCGTTCCAATCAAACCAGGATGAATCACTTTGTGAGAAGCTTGATTTGGATACATAAAGTGGTGGAGAATCACCAGGAAGTTGAATAAATCTCATAGGAGTTGGGATGAAGAAGTTATCCCACTTTCAAATCAGGTGATTCCAGTTTCCCAGTTTGGGAATAGCACAGCTTCTTCGTCGTTCCAATCAAACCA
Organism: Brassica napus; assembly: GCF_020379485.1. Lineage (NCBI taxonomy): Eukaryota > Viridiplantae > Streptophyta > Magnoliopsida > Brassicales > Brassicaceae > Brassica > Brassica napus. Next base: position 85,913 of record NW_026015093.1, read on the forward strand.
GGATGAATCACTTTGTGAGAAGCTTGATTTGGATACATAAAGTGGTGGAGAATCACCAGGAAGTTGAATAAATCTCATAGGAGTTGGGATGAAGAAGTTATCCCACTTTCAAATCAGGTGATTCCAGTTTCCCAGTTTGGGAATAGCACAGCTTCTTCGTCGTTCCAATCAAACCAGGATGAATCACTTTGTGAGAAGCTTGATTTGGATACATAAAGTGGTGGAGAATCACCAGGAAGTTGAATAAATCTCATAGGAGTTGGGATGAAGAAGTTATCCCACTTTCAAATCAGGTGATTCCAGTTTCCCAGTTTGGGAATAGCACAGCTTCTTCGTCGTTCCAATCAAACCAGGATGAATCACTTTGTGAGAAGCTTGATTTGGATACATAAAGTGGTGGAGAATCACCAGGAAGTTGAATAAATCTCATAGGAGTTGGGATGAAGAAGTTATCCCACTTTCAAATCAGGTGATTCCAGTTTCCCAGTTTGGGAATAGCACAGCTTCTTCGTCGTTCCAATCAAACCAGGATGAATCACTTTGTGAGAAGCTTGATTTGGATACATAAAGTGGTGGAGAATCACCAGGAAGTTGAATAAATCTCATAGGAGTTGGGATGAAGAAGTTATCCCACTTTCAAATCAGGTGATTCCAGTTTCCCAGTTTGGGAATAGCACAGCTTCTTCGTCGTTCCAATCAAACCAGGATGAATCACTTTGTGAGAAGCTTGATTTGGATACATAAAGTGGTGGAGAATCACCAGGAAGTTGAATAAATCTCATAGGAGTTGGGATGAAGAAGTTATCCCACTTTCAAATCAGGTGATTCCAGTTTCCCAGTTTGGGAATAGCACAGCTTCTTCGTCGTTCCAATCAAACCAGGATGAATCACTTTGTGAGAAGCTTGATTTGGATACATAAAGTGGTGGAGAATCACCAGGAAGTTGAATAAATCTCATAGGAGTTGGGATGAAGAAGTTATCCCACTTTCAAATCAGGTGATTCCAGTTTCCCAGTTTGGGAATAGCACAGCTTCTTCGTCGTTCCAATCAAACCAGGATGAATCACTTTGTGAGAAGCTTGATTTGGATACATAAAGTGGTGGAGAATCACCAGGAAGTTGAATAAATCTCATAGGAGTTGGGATGAAGAAGTTATCCCACTTTCAAATCAGGTGATTCCAGTTTCCCAGTTTGGGAATAGCACAGCTTCTTCGTCGTTCCAATCAAACCAGGATGAATCACTTTGTGAGAAGCTTGATTTGGATACATAAAGTGGTGGAGAATCACCAGGAAGTTGAATAAATCTCATAGGAGTTGGGATGAAGAAGTTATCCCACTTTCAAATCAGGTGATTCCAGTTTCCCAGTTTGGGAATAGCACAGCTTCTTCGTCGTTCCAATCAAACCAGGATGAATCACTTTGTGAGAAGCTTGATTTGGATACATAAAGTGGTGGAGAATCACCAGGAAGTTGAATAAATCTCATAGGAGTTGGGATGAAGAAGTTATCCCACTTTCAAATCAGGTGATTCCAGTTTCCCAGTTTGGGAATAGCACAGCTTCTTCGTCGTTCCAATCAAACCAGGATGAATCACTTTGTGAGAAGCTTGATTTGGATACATAAAGTGGTGGAGAATCACCAGGAAGTTGAATAAATCTCATAGGAGTTGGGATGAAGAAGTTATCCCACTTTCAAATCAGGTGATTCCAGTTTCCCAGTTTGGGAATAGCACAGCTTCTTCGTCGTTCCAATCAAACCAGGATGAATCACTTTGTGAGAAGCTTGATTTGGATACATAAAGTGGTGGAGAATCACCAGGAAGTTGAATAAATCTCATAGGAGTTGGGATGAAGAAGTTATCCCACTTTCAAATCAGGTGATTCCAGTTTCCCAGTTTGGGAATAGCACAGCTTCTTCGTCGTTCCAATCAAACCAGGATGAATCACTTTGTGAGAAGCTTGATTTGGATACATAAAGTGGTGGAGAATCACCAGGAAGTTGAATAAATCTCATAGGAGTTGGGATGAAGAAGTTATCCCACTTTCAAATCAGGTGATTCCAGTTTCCCAGTTTGGGAATAGCACAGCTTCTTCGTCGTTCCAATCAAACCAGGATGAATCACTTTGTGAGAAGCTTGATTTGGATACATAAAGTGGTGGAGAATCACCAGGAAGTTGAATAAATCTCATAGGAGTTGGGATGAAGAAGTTATCCCACTTTCAAATCAGGTGATTCCAGTTTCCCAGTTTGGGAATAGCACAGCTTCTTCGTCGTTCCAATCAAACCAGGATGAATCACTTTGTGAGAAGCTTGATTTGGATACATAAAGTGGTGGAGAATCACCAGGAAGTTGAATAAATCTCATAGGAGTTGGGATGAAGAAGTTATCCCACTTTCAAATCAGGTGATTCCAGTTTCCCAGTTTGGGAATAGCACAGCTTCTTCGTCGTTCCAATCAAACCAGGATGAATCACTTTGTGAGAAGCTTGATTTGGATACATAAAGTGGTGGAGAATCACCAGGAAGTTGAATAAATCTCATAGGAGTTGGGATGAAGAAGTTATCCCACTTTCAAATCAGGTGATTCCAGTTTCCCAGTTTGGGAATAGCACAGCTTCTTCGTCGTTCCAATCAAACCAGGATGAATCACTTTGTGAGAAGCTTGATTTGGATACATAAAGTGGTGGAGAATCACCAGGAAGTTGAATAAATCTCATAGGAGTTGGGATGAAGAAGTTATCCCACTTTCAAATCAGGTGATTCCAGTTTCCCAGTTTGGGAATAGCACAGCTTCTTCGTCGTTCCAATCAAACCAGGATGAATCACTTTGTGAGAAGCTTGATTTGGATACATAAAGTGGTGGAGAATCACCAGGAAGTTGAATAAATCTCATAGGAGTTGGGATGAAGAAGTTATCCCACTTTCAAATCAGGTGATTCCAGTTTCCCAGTTTGGGAATAGCACAGCTTCTTCGTCGTTCCAATCAAACCAGGATGAATCACTTTGTGAGAAGCTTGATTTGGATACATAAAGTGGTGGAGAATCACCAGGAAGTTGAATAAATCTCATAGGAGTTGGGATGAAGAAGTTATCCCACTTTCAAATCAGGTGATTCCAGTTTCCCAGTTTGGGAATAGCACAGCTTCTTCGTCGTTCCAATCAAACCAGGATGAATCACTTTGTGAGAAGCTTGATTTGGATACATAAAGTGGTGGAGAATCACCAGGAAGTTGAATAAATCTCATAGGAGTTGGGATGAAGAAGTTATCCCACTTTCAAATCAGGTGATTCCAGTTTCCCAGTTTGGGAATAGCACAGCTTCTTCGTCGTTCCAATCAAACCAGGATGAATCACTTTGTGAGAAGCTTGATTTGGATACATAAAGTGGTGGAGAATCACCAGGAAGTTGAATAAATCTCATAGGAGTTGGGATGAAGAAGTTATCCCACTTTCAAATCAGGTGATTCCAGTTTCCCAGTTTGGGAATAGCACAGCTTCTTCGTCGTTCCAATCAAACCAGGATGAATCACTTTGTGAGAAGCTTGATTTGGATACATAAAGTGGTGGAGAATCACCAGGAAGTTGAATAAATCTCATAGGAGTTGGGATGAAGAAGTTATCCCACTTTCAAATCAGGTGATTCCAGTTTCCCAGTTTGGGAATAGCACAGCTTCTTCGTCGTTCCAATCAAACCAGGATGAATCACTTTGTGAGAAGCTTGATTTGGATACATAAAGTGGTGGAGAATCACCAGGAAGTTGAATAAATCTCATAGGAGTTGGGATGAAGAAGTTATCCCACTTTCAAATCAGGTGATTCCAGTTTCCCAGTTTGGGAATAGCACAGCTTCTTCGTCGTTCCAATCAAACCAGGATGAATCACTTTGTGAGAAGCTTGATTTGGATACATAAAGTGGTGGAGAATCACCAGGAAGTTGAATAAATCTCATAGGAGTTGGGATGAAGAAGTTATCCCACTTTCAAATCAGGTGATTCCAGTTTCCCAGTTTGGGAATAGCACAGCTTCTTCGTCGTTCCAATCAAACCAGGATGAATCACTTTGTGAGAAGCTTGATTTGGATACATAAAGTGGTGGAGAATCACCAGGAAGTTGAATAAATCTCATAGGAGTTGGGATGAAGAAGTTATCCCACTTTCAAATCAGGTGATTCCAGTTTCCCAGTTTGGGAATAGCACAGCTTCTTCGTCGTTCCAATCAAACCAGGATGAATCACTTTGTGAGAAGCTTGATTTGGATACATAAAGTGGTGGAGAATCACCAGGAAGTTGAATAAATCTCATAGGAGTTGGGATGAAGAAGTTATCCCACTTTCAAATCAGGTGATTCCAGTTTCCCAGTTTGGGAATAGCACAGCTTCTTCGTCGTTCCAATCAAACCAGGATGAATCACTTTGTGAGAAGCTTGATTTGGATACATAAAGTGGTGGAGAATCACCAGGAAGTTGAATAAATCTCATAGGAGTTGGGATGAAGAAGTTATCCCACTTTCAAATCAGGTGATTCCAGTTTCCCAGTTTGGGAATAGCACAGCTTCTTCGTCGTTCCAATCAAACCAGGATGAATCACTTTGTGAGAAGCTTGATTTGGATACATAAAGTGGTGGAGAATCACCAGGAAGTTGAATAAATCTCATAGGAGTTGGGATGAAGAAGTTATCCCACTTTCAAATCAGGTGATTCCAGTTTCCCAGTTTGGGAATAGCACAGCTTCTTCGTCGTTCCAATCAAACCAGGATGAATCACTTTGTGAGAAGCTTGATTTGGATACATAAAGTGGTGGAGAATCACCAGGAAGTTGAATAAATCTCATAGGAGTTGGGATGAAGAAGTTATCCCACTTTCAAATCAGGTGATTCCAGTTTCCCAGTTTGGGAATAGCACAGCTTCTTCGTCGTTCCAATCAAACCAGGATGAATCACTTTGTGAGAAGCTTGATTTGGATACATAAAGTGGTGGAGAATCACCAGGAAGTTGAATAAATCTCATAGGAGTTGGGATGAAGAAGTTATCCCACTTTCAAATCAGGTGATTCCAGTTTCCCAGTTTGGGAATAGCACAGCTTCTTCGTCGTTCCAATCAAACCAGGATGAATCACTTTGTGAGAAGCTTGATTTGGATACATAAAGTGGTGGAGAATCACCAGGAAGTTGAATAAATCTCATAGGAGTTGGGATGAAGAAGTTATCCCACTTTCAAATCAGGTGATTCCAGTTTCCCAGTTTGGGAATAGCACAGCTTCTTCGTCGTTCCAATCAAACCAGGATGAATCACTTTGTGAGAAGCTTGATTTGGATACATAAAGTGGTGGAGAATCACCAGGAAGTTGAATAAATCTCATAGGAGTTGGGATGAAGAAGTTATCCCACTTTCAAATCAGGTGATTCCAGTTTCCCAGTTTGGGAATAGCACAGCTTCTTCGTCGTTCCAATCAAACCAGGATGAATCACTTTGTGAGAAGCTTGATTTGGATACATAAAGTGGTGGAGAATCACCAGGAAGTTGAATAAATCTCATAGGAGTTGGGATGAAGAAGTTATCCCACTTTCAAATCAGGTGATTCCAGTTTCCCAGTTTGGGAATAGCACAGCTTCTTCGTCGTTCCAATCAAACCAGGATGAATCACTTTGTGAGAAGCTTGATTTGGATACATAAAGTGGTGGAGAATCACCAGGAAGTTGAATAAATCTCATAGGAGTTGGGATGAAGAAGTTATCCCACTTTCAAATCAGGTGATTCCAGTTTCCCAGTTTGGGAATAGCACAGCTTCTTCGTCGTTCCAATCAAACCAGGATGAATCACTTTGTGAGAAGCTTGATTTGGATACATAAAGTGGTGGAGAATCACCAGGAAGTTGAATAAATCTCATAGGAGTTGGGATGAAGAAGTTATCCCACTTTCAAATCAGGTGATTCCAGTTTCCCAGTTTGGGAATAGCACAGCTTCTTCGTCGTTCCAATCAAACCAGGATGAATCACTTTGTGAGAAGCTTGATTTGGATACATAAAGTGGTGGAGAATCACCAGGAAGTTGAATAAATCTCATAGGAGTTGGGATGAAGAAGTTATCCCACTTTCAAATCAGGTGATTCCAGTTTCCCAGTTTGGGAATAGCACAGCTTCTTCGTCGTTCCAATCAAACCAGGATGAATCACTTTGTGAGAAGCTTGATTTGGATACATAAAGTGGTGGAGAATCACCAGGAAGTTGAATAAATCTCATAGGAGTTGGGATGAAGAAGTTATCCCACTTTCAAATCAGGTGATTCCAGTTTCCCAGTTTGGGAATAGCACAGCTTCTTCGTCGTTCCAATCAAACCAGGATGAATCACTTTGTGAGAAGCTTGATTTGGATACATAAAGTGGTGGAGAATCACCAGGAAGTTGAATAAATCTCATAGGAGTTGGGATGAAGAAGTTATCCCACTTTCAAATCAGGTGATTCCAGTTTCCCAGTTTGGGAATAGCACAGCTTCTTCGTCGTTCCAATCAAACCAGGATGAATCACTTTGTGAGAAGCTTGATTTGGATACATAAAGTGGTGGAGAATCACCAGGAAGTTGAATAAATCTCATAGGAGTTGGGATGAAGAAGTTATCCCACTTTCAAATCAGGTGATTCCAGTTTCCCAGTTTGGGAATAGCACAGCTTCTTCGTCGTTCCAATCAAACCAGGATGAATCACTTTGTGAGAAGCTTGATTTGGATACATAAAGTGGTGGAGAATCACCAGGAAGTTGAATAAATCTCATAGGAGTTGGGATGAAGAAGTTATCCCACTTTCAAATCAGGTGATTCCAGTTTCCCAGTTTGGGAATAGCACAGCTTCTTCGTCGTTCCAATCAAACCAGGATGAATCACTTTGTGAGAAGCTTGATTTGGATACATAAAGTGGTGGAGAATCACCAGGAAGTTGAATAAATCTCATAGGAGTTGGGATGAAGAAGTTATCCCACTTTCAAATCAGGTGATTCCAGTTTCCCAGTTTGGGAATAGCACAGCTTCTTCGTCGTTCCAATCAAACCAGGATGAATCACTTTGTGAGAAGCTTGATTTGGATACATAAAGTGGTGGAGAATCACCAGGAAGTTGAATAAATCTCATAGGAGTTGGGATGAAGAAGTTATCCCACTTTCAAATCAGGTGATTCCAGTTTCCCAGTTTGGGAATAGCACAGCTTCTTCGTCGTTCCAATCAAACCAGGATGAATCACTTTGTGAGAAGCTTGATTTGGATACATAAAGTGGTGGAGAATCACCAGGAAGTTGAATAAATCTCATAGGAGTTGGGATGAAGAAGTTATCCCACTTTCAAATCAGGTGATTCCAGTTTCCCAGTTTGGGAATAGCACAGCTTCTTCGTCGTTCCAATCAAACCAGGATGAATCACTTTGTGAGAAGCTTGATTTGGATACATAAAGTGGTGGAGAATCACCAGGAAGTTGAATAAATCTCATAGGAGTTGGGATGAAGAAGTTATCCCACTTTCAAATCAGGTGATTCCAGTTTCCCAGTTTGGGAATAGCACAGCTTCTTCGTCGTTCCAATCAAACCAGGATGAATCACTTTGTGAGAAGCTTGATTTGGATACATAAAGTGGTGGAGAATCACCAGGAAGTTGAATAAATCTCATAGGAGTTGGGATGAAGAAGTTATCCCACTTTCAAATCAGGTGATTCCAGTTTCCCAGTTTGGGAATAGCACAGCTTCTTCGTCGTTCCAATCAAACCAGGATGAATCACTTTGTGAGAAGCTTGATTTGGATACATAAAGTGGTGGAGAATCACCAGGAAGTTGAATAAATCTCATAGGAGTTGGGATGAAGAAGTTATCCCACTTTCAAATCAGGTGATTCCAGTTTCCCAGTTTGGGAATAGCACAGCTTCTTCGTCGTTCCAATCAAACCAGGATGAATCACTTTGTGAGAAGCTTGATTTGGATACATAAAGTGGTGGAGAATCACCAGGAAGTTGAATAAATCTCATAGGAGTTGGGATGAAGAAGTTATCCCACTTTCAAATCAGGTGATTCCAGTTTCCCAGTTTGGGAATAGCACAGCTTCTTCGTCGTTCCAATCAAACCAGGATGAATCACTTTGTGAGAAGCTTGATTTGGATACATAAAGTGGTGGAGAATCACCAGGAAGTTGAATAAATCTCATAGGAGTTGGGATGAAGAAGTTATCCCACTTTCAAATCAGGTGATTCCAGTTTCCCAGTTTGGGAATAGCACAGCTTCTTCGTCGTTCCAATCAAACCAGGATGAATCACTTTGTGAGAAGCTTGATTTGGATACATAAAGTGGTGGAGAATCACCAGGAAGTTGAATAAATCTCATAGGAGTTGGGATGAAGAAGTTATCCCACTTTCAAATCAGGTGATTCCAGTTTCCCAGTTTGGGAATAGCACAGCTTCTTCGTCGTTCCAATCAAACCAGGATGAATCACTTTGTGAGAAGCTTGATTTGGATACATAAAGTGGTGGAGAATCACCAGGAAGTTGAATAAATCTCATAGGAGTTGGGATGAAGAAGTTATCCCACTTTCAAATCAGGTGATTCCAGTTTCCCAGTTTGGGAATAGCACAGCTTCTTCGTCGTTCCAATCAAACCAGGATGAATCACTTTGTGAGAAGCTTGATTTGGATACATAAAGTGGTGGAGAATCACCAGGAAGTTGAATAAATCTCATAGGAGTTGGGATGAAGAAGTTATCCCACTTTCAAATCAGGTGATTCCAGTTTCCCAGTTTGGGAATAGCACAGCTTCTTCGTCGTTCCAATCAAACCAGGATGAATCACTTTGTGAGAAGCTTGATTTGGATACATAAAGTGGTGGAGAATCACCAGGAAGTTGAATAAATCTCATAGGAGTTGGGATGAAGAAGTTATCCCACTTTCAAATCAGGTGATTCCAGTTTCCCAGTTTGGGAATAGCACAGCTTCTTCGTCGTTCCAATCAAACCAGGATGAATCACTTTGTGAGAAGCTTGATTTGGATACATAAAGTGGTGGAGAATCACCAGGAAGTTGAATAAATCTCATAGGAGTTGGGATGAAGAAGTTATCCCACTTTCAAATCAGGTGATTCCAGTTTCCCAGTTTGGGAATAGCACAGCTTCTTCGTCGTTCCAATCAAACCAGGATGAATCACTTTGTGAGAAGCTTGATTTGGATACATAAAGTGGTGGAGAATCACCAGGAAGTTGAATAAATCTCATAGGAGTTGGGATGAAGAAGTTATCCCACTTTCAAATCAGGTGATTCCAGTTTCCCAGTTTGGGAATAGCACAGCTTCTTCGTCGTTCCAATCAAACCAGGATGAATCACTTTGTGAGAAGCTTGATTTGGATACATAAAGTGGTGGAGAATCACCAGGAAGTTGAATAAATCTCATAGGAGTTGGGATGAAGAAGTTATCCCACTTTCAAATCAGGTGATTCCAGTTTCCCAGTTTGGGAATAGCACAGCTTCTTCGTCGTTCCAATCAAACCAGGATGAATCACTTTGTGAGAAGCTTGATTTGGATACATAAAGTGGTGGAGAATCACCAGGAAGTTGAATAAATCTCATAGGAGTTGGGATGAAGAAGTTATCCCACTTTCAAATCAGGTGATTCCAGTTTCCCAGTTTGGGAATAGCACAGCTTCTTCGTCGTTCCAATCAAACCAGGATGAATCACTTTGTGAGAAGCTTGATTTGGATACATAAAGTGGTGGAGAATCACCAGGAAGTTGAATAAATCTCATAGGAGTTGGGATGAAGAAGTTATCCCACTTTCAAATCAGGTGATTCCAGTTTCCCAGTTTGGGAATAGCACAGCTTCTTCGTCGTTCCAATCAAACCAGGATGAATCACTTTGTGAGAAGCTTGATTTGGATACATAAAGTGGTGGAGAATCACCAGGAAGTTGAATAAATCTCATAGGAGTTGGGATGAAGAAGTTATCCCACTTTCAAATCAGGTGATTCCAGTTTCCCAGTTTGGGAATAGCACAGCTTCTTCGTCGTTCCAATCAAACCAGGATGAATCACTTTGTGAGAAGCTTGATTTGGATACATAAAGTGGTGGAGAATCACCAGGAAGTTGAATAAATCTCATAGGAGTTGGGATGAAGAAGTTATCCCACTTTCAAATCAGGTGATTCCAGTTTCCCAGTTTGGGAATAGCACAGCTTCTTCGTCGTTCCAATCAAACCAGGATGAATCACTTTGTGAGAAGCTTGATTTGGATACATAAAGTGGTGGAGAATCACCAGGAAGTTGAATAAATCTCATAGGAGTTGGGATGAAGAAGTTATCCCACTTTCAAATCAGGTGATTCCAGTTTCCCAGTTTGGGAATAGCACAGCTTCTTCGTCGTTCCAATCAAACCAGGATGAATCACTTTGTGAGAAGCTTGATTTGGATACATAAAGTGGTGGAGAATCACCAGGAAGTTGAATAAATCTCATAGGAGTTGGGATGAAGAAGTTATCCCACTTTCAAATCAGGTGATTCCAGTTTCCCAGTTTGGGAATAGCACAGCTTCTTCGTCGTTCCAATCAAACCAGGATGAATCACTTTGTGAGAAGCTTGATTTGGATACATAAAGTGGTGGAGAATCACCAGGAAGTTGAATAAATCTCATAGGAGTTGGGATGAAGAAGTTATCCCACTTTCAAATCAGGTGATTCCAGTTTCCCAGTTTGGGAATAGCACAGCTTCTTCGTCGTTCCAATCAAACCAGGATGAATCACTTTGTGAGAAGCTTGATTTGGATACATAAAGTGGTGGAGAATCACCAGGAAGTTGAATAAATCTCATAGGAGTTGGGATGAAGAAGTTATCCCACTTTCAAATCAGGTGATTCCAGTTTCCCAGTTTGGGAATAGCACAGCTTCTTCGTCGTTCCAATCAAACCAGGATGAATCACTTTGTGAGAAGCTTGATTTGGATACATAAAGTGGTGGAGAATCACCAGGAAGTTGAATAAATCTCATAGGAGTTGGGATGAAGAAGTTATCCCACTTTCAAATCAGGTGATTCCAGTTTCCCAGTTTGGGAATAGCACAGCTTCTTCGTCGTTCCAATCAAACCAGGATGAATCACTTTGTGAGAAGCTTGATTTGGATACATAAAGTGGTGGAGAATCACCAGGAAGTTGAATAAATCTCATAGGAGTTGGGATGAAGAAGTTATCCCACTTTCAAATCAGGTGATTCCAGTTTCCCAGTTTGGGAATAGCACAGCTTCTTCGTCGTTCCAATCAAACCAGGATGAATCACTTTGTGAGAAGCTTGATTTGGATACATAAAGTGGTGGAGAATCACCAGGAAGTTGAATAAATCTCATAGGAGTTGGGATGAAGAAGTTATCCCACTTTCAAATCAGGTGATTCCAGTTTCCCAGTTTGGGAATAGCACAGCTTCTTCGTCGTTCCAATCAAACCAGGATGAATCACTTTGTGAGAAGCTTGATTTGGATACATAAAGTGGTGGAGAATCACCAGGAAGTTGAATAAATCTCATAGGAGTTGGGATGAAGAAGTTATCCCACTTTCAAATCAGGTGATTCCAGTTTCCCAGTTTGGGAATAGCACAGCTTCTTCGTCGTTCCAATCAAACCAGGATGAATCACTTTGTGAGAAGCTTGATTTGGATACATAAAGTGGTGGAGAATCACCAGGAAGTTGAATAAATCTCATAGGAGTTGGGATGAAGAAGTTATCCCACTTTCAAATCAGGTGATTCCAGTTTCCCAGTTTGGGAATAGCACAGCTTCTTCGTCGTTCCAATCAAACCAGGATGAATCACTTTGTGAGAAGCTTGATTTGGATACATAAAGTGGTGGAGAATCACCAGGAAGTTGAATAAATCTCATAGGAGTTGGGATGAAGAAGTTATCCCACTTTCAAATCAGGTGATTCCAGTTTCCCAGTTTGGGAATAGCACAGCTTCTTCGTCGTTCCAATCAAACCAGGATGAATCACTTTGTGAGAAGCTTGATTTGGATACATAAAGTGGTGGAGAATCACCAGGAAGTTGAATAAATCTCATAGGAGTTGGGATGAAGAAGTTATCCCACTTTCAAATCAGGTGATTCCAGTTTCCCAGTTTGGGAATAGCACAGCTTCTTCGTCGTTCCAATCAAACCAGGATGAATCACTTTGTGAGAAGCTTGATTTGGATACATAAAGTGGTGGAGAATCACCAGGAAGTTGAATAAATCTCATAGGAGTTGGGATGAAGAAGTTATCCCACTTTCAAATCAGGTGATTCCAGTTTCCCAGTTTGGGAATAGCACAGCTTCTTCGTCGTTCCAATCAAACCAGGATGAATCACTTTGTGAGAAGCTTGATTTGGATACATAAAGTGGTGGAGAATCACCAGGAAGTTGAATAAATCTCATAGGAGTTGGGATGAAGAAGTTATCCCACTTTCAAATCAGGTGATTCCAGTTTCCCAGTTTGGGAATAGCACAGCTTCTTCGTCGTTCCAATCAAACCAGGATGAATCACTTTGTGAGAAGCTTGATTTGGATACATAAAGTGGTGGAGAATCACCAGGAAGTTGAATAAATCTCATAGGAGTTGGGATGAAGAAGTTATCCCACTTTCAAATCAGGTGATTCCAGTTTCCCAGTTTGGGAATAGCACAGCTTCTTCGTCGTTCCAATCAAACCAGGATGAATCACTTTGTGAGAAGCTTGATTTGGATACATAAAGTGGTGGAGAATCACCAGGAAGTTGAATAAATCTCATAGGAGTTGGGATGAAGAAGTTATCCCACTTTCAAATCAGGTGATTCCAGTTTCCCAGTTTGGGAATAGCACAGCTTCTTCGTCGTTCCAATCAAACCAGGATGAATCACTTTGTGAGAAGCTTGATTTGGATACATAAAGTGGTGGAGAATCACCAGGAAGTTGAATAAATCTCATAGGAGTTGGGATGAAGAAGTTATCCCACTTTCAAATCAGGTGATTCCAGTTTCCCAGTTTGGGAATAGCACAGCTTCTTCGTCGTTCCAATCAAACCAGGATGAATCACTTTGTGAGAAGCTTGATTTGGATACATAAAGTGGTGGAGAATCACCAGGAAGTTAAATAAATCTCATAGGAGTTGGGATGAAGAAGTTATCTGGTGCAGCCTGGGTATGGCTTAGACTCTGGATCACTTGAAGGTGATGGATAGAGGGTGTTCTAAGAGGCTACTAGCTCTCCTTTGAACTATGAACGTCTCCCTGAGCCTGTGGGTTGGCGCCAAGGATGGTTTGCTACTCAAAGACACAAGATCACTTTGTATTGTCTAAGATGGGATTCACAGGAATTCCTTCCTTTAAGTGAGATCAATGTTCTAGAGCTGAACAGAGAAAGCTAGAGACAAGACAACAAAGTTGACTGAATAATTCTTAGATTGAAAGTTGAGAAAACAAAGCTGCAGCCCCCATGTTCTTAAAGTAAAAATCGAAAACCTAATGCTAAACCAAGGTGGTTTAATTCTAATTCTAATCCTAATTGTCTTTGGTTTAAATTAAATGAAAGCCCAATAACCAAACCCTTACAAAGTAATTAAATTAAACCAACAAGCTGGTTTATCTTGATCTCCTTGCCTTGAACCAAGGCCCACGGTTTTGGCTATCTCCTGGAGCCTCTCCTCTTGTGCTCTCAGTCTTGATCTGGTTACTGGTCCACTCCACAAGCTGGCTAGCTCATTTGGTTCTTCTCTGCTCAAGTCTGGTTCTTCTCTTCTCAAGTCTGGCTCTTCTCTGCTCAAGTCTGGCTTTTCTCTTCTCAAGTCTGGCTCTCCCTCAGCTCTCCAATATCTCTACTCATGGCTACACCATCCCCTCCTCCTTTAAAAGGATTTGACCTCAAATCCAAATCATCTGCAATAAAAGGATCCAAGTCAGAAACATTGAAAGTAGAACTGATTGTGTATTTCCCTTCAAGATCAATCTGGTAGGCATTGTTGTTGATTCTCTTCAGCACTTTGAAAGGTCCATCTTTCCTTGGCAGCAACTTTGATTTCCTCTCAACAGGAAACCTCTCTTTTCTCATGTGAATCCACACAAGATCACCCGGTTCAAGTACTAGCTCCTTGCGCCCCTTGTTCTTCTGCCTCTCATACATCTTGGTCCTCTCCTCAATGTTCTTCCTGACCTGTTCATGCAAAGACAAAACAAACTCGGCCTTTTGCTTGCCATCAAGGTTAGTTTGTTCTTTTAAAGGTAAAGCAAATAAATCAAGAGGAGACAATGGGTTAAAACCATAAACAACTTGAAAAGGTGAGAGTTTAGTAGCTGAATGCACTGCTCTGTTATATGCAAACTCTACATGTGGTAAACAATCCTCCCATGTCCTAATGTTACTCTTAATGATGGCACGCAAAAGAGTAGACAATGTCCTATTGACTGATTCAGTTTGACCATCAGTTTGGGGATGACAAGTAGTTGAAAACAATAGCTTAGTTCCCAACTTTCCCCACAGAGTTTTCCAGAAATAGCTAAGGAACTTAGTATCTCTATCAGAAACTATAGTCCTAGGCATACCATGCAATCTAACAACTTCTCTAAAGAATAGATCAGCTACCAAAGATGCATCATCAGTTTTATGACAAGGTATGAAGTGAGCCATCTTAGAAAATCTATCAACAACCACAAAGATGCTATCTCTTCCTTTCCTAGTTCTAGGCAATCCTAAGACAAAGTCCATAGAGATATCAATCCATGGTGCAGTAGGAATAGGGAGAGGTGTATACAAACCTGTTGGTTGGACCTTAGACTTGGCTTGCTTGCACACGACACACCTTGAGCACACACGCTCCACTTCTTTCTTCATACTCGGCCAGTAGAAGTGCTCCTGCAAGGTGGAGAGTGTTTTGGCGACCCCAAAGTGTCCCATCAGCCCTCCTGCGTGAGCTTCCCTAACATACAATTCTCTCAAAGAACCACTAGGAACACACAGGCGGTTATCATAGAAAAGAAATCCTTTTACTTGATAGAATTTTCCACTAGCATGTTTCTCAGATTCTCTAAACACATCTTTAAACTCAGGATCATTAGCATAGCAAGATTTGATATGTTCAAATCCTAAGAGTTTAGTTTCCATTGAAGATAAAAGAGTATACCTTCTGGAGAGTGCATCAGCCACTACATTCTCCTTACCTTTCTTGTAGTGGATGACATAAGGAAAGGTCTCAATGAACTCCACCCACCTGGCGTGTCTCTTGTTCAGCTTCTGTTGCCCTTTGAGATGTTTAAGGGATTCATGATCTGTATGGATCACAAACTCCTTAGGCCACAAGTAATGTTGCCACACTTGTAAAGCTCTCACCAAGGCATACAGCTCCTTGTCATAGGTAGGATAGTTTAAGGTGGCGCCTCCTAGTTTCTCACTGAAATAAGCTATGGGTTTCTTATCCTGCATCAACACAGCTCCAATTCCAATACCAGATGCATCACATTCAATTTCAAAAGTCTTAGAAAAGTCAGGAAGTGCAAGTAAGGGAGCACTTGTTAACTTCTCTTTTAGCATTTGAAATGCCTCTTCTTGTGCTGGTCCCCAAGTGAAACCTACACTCTTCTTGACTACTTCAGTCAGTGGTGCTGCAACTGTACTGAAATCTCTCACAAACCTCCGGTAGAAGCCAGCAAGTCCATGAAAACTTCTGACCTCTCCAATAGATTTAGGAATCGGCCACTCCCTGATAGCTTTCACCTTTTCCTCATCAACCTGTATGCCCTGTGAAGTCACAACAAAACCTAAAAAGACAAGGTTATCTGTGCCAAAAGAGCACTTCTTATAGTTAGCATACAGATTTTCTTTTCTAAGCACATCTAGAACTTGCTTCAAGTGATTAACATGTTCTTTCATAGTCTTGCTGTAAATCAGGATATCATCAAAGTAAACAACTACAAATCGTCCTATCAAAGCTCTCAAGACATGATTCATTAATCTCATGAAAGTACTAGGTGCATTAGTAAGCCCAAAAGGCATCACAAGCCATTCATACAATCCTAGCTTAGTTTTAAAGGCAGTTTTCCACTCATCTCCTTCTTTCATTCTAATCTGGTGGTAACCACTCTTTAAATCAATTTTAGAAAAGACACATGAACCATGTAACTCATCTAGCATATCATCTAAGCGAGGAATAGGATGTCTGTACTTAACTGTTATGTTGTTGATGGCTCTGCAGTCCACACACATCCTCCAGCTTCCATCTTTTTTTGGCACCAAGAGGACAGGTACAGCACAAGGACTCATACTCTCCCTGATATGTCCCTTCTCCATTAGCTCATTGACTTGTTTCTGAAGCTCCTTAGTCTCCACAGGGTTGGTCCTGTATGCTGGACGGTTTGGTAAAGTAGCTCCTGGTACAAAGTCAATCTGGTGCTCTATTCCCCTAATAGGCGGCAGACCTATGGGATTGTCCTCTGGGAACACATCTCTATACTCCTGCAAAAGACACTCAATCTCCTCTGGAATCTCAGGAGCAGGGTTAGTAGTAGAGCTCAACAATTCTTTGTAAACTACTAGTATCAAATTTGATTGTTCAATCACAGCAGTTTTGATATCTTTAGCAGTAGCAAAGAGGTTGAGTTTACTTACCTGGCTGGTCTCTTCAAGAAGCAAGGACTTGCTGGCGGCCTTGGACTCTCCTCTCTTCATTTTGAGATGCATCTGATCCTGGTGTACCTCCTGAGGGGTCATTGGCGCCAGGGTAACTTGTTTCTCCTTATGGATAAAAGTGTATCTGTTGGTAAAGCCATCATGTACTGATCTCTTATCATACTGCCATGGACGTCCAAGAAGGATGTGGCTAGCTTCCAGGGGTGCTACATCACAAGTGATCTCATCCTGGTACTTTCCCACTGATAGCAATACCTTCACTTGCTTGGTGATCTTTAATCCTCCCTCATCATTGATCCATTGCAACAGATATGGCTTAGGATGCTTGAACACTTGAAGACCCAACTTCTCCACCAACTCAGCACTTGCTACATTAGTACAACTTCCTCCATCAATGATCAAGCTACAAACCTTTTCTTGAATCAAGCATCTGGTGTGAAACAAGTTTTCCCTTTGCTCATCTTCTTTGGTTTTAGGTTGAGCATTGAGAAGTCTCCTGGTGACTAATAGCTCTCCACGGACAGGGTACTCCACGCCTTCCTCATCAGACTCTTGGCCGGCGTCCTCCTCTTCAGATATCACCTCCCCGTCGGCTAAGATAGTCATCACCTTCTTGTTGGTGCACTCATTAGCATAGTGACCAAAGCCATGACACTTGAAACACTTAATGTTCCTGGTCTTAGTAGGTGTGGCTACTCCTTTACCCTTGTCATCTCTCTTGGTCTCCACTGAAGAAGAACCTTCTTTGGACTTATCCCCTGGCTTATCTTCCTTGGAGTAGGCCGGTTTTGAGGCAGGAGTGTATGAAGACCGGGTAGAGCTCTTCCTCTTGTTCTGCTGCTCAATCAAAATAGCCTTATGTAGCAGTTCATCCATGTCCTCATACTCTTGTAGCTCCAACCTATCTTGTATATCTCTGTTAAGACCTCCTTGGAATCTAGCCATAGTAGCTTCTACTTCTTCTTCTAAGTCAGCTTTCAACATGAGTGTTTCCATCTCCTGGTGATAGTCCTCTACACTCTTAGATCCTTGAGAAAGCCTTCTCAACTTCTGGTGTAGATCTCTTCCATAGTGGTTAGGAACAAATCTCTTCTTCATCACAGTTTTCATCTCAAACCATGAAGCTACCTGAGGCTCTCCATTGCGTCTCCTGGTAGTAGCAATCTGATCCCACCAGCTAATAGCATAACCACAGAATTCAGTAGCTGCTAGTCTCACTTTCCTCTCCTCAGTGAACTGTTGGCAATTGAAAACCAGTTCAATCTTCTTCTCCCACTCTAAGTAAGCATCAGGATCATTCTTCCCATGGAATGGAGGGATTCTAAGCTTGAGATTGCCTAGGTTATCAGTAGCTGGTCGCCTGCGGTTGTGATTTCTACCATGATGACTAGCCTGAGATCCATCATCACTTTCATCAGCTGAATCTTCTTGATAATGTTCTCCATAAATCCCACGACCCCTAAGCTCAACTCGTTGCCCTCTTATAGGTCCAATGCGTGCTCTCTGAACTCCAGCAGCAACCGCGTCCCTCTCTTGCCCTGCATTATCACCAGGTAAAGTTTCATTAGCTTGTTGAACACGGTTGTAAGTATTTTGCATTCTTCTGGTTATCTCAGCTATCATAGCCTCAAATTGAACTTGGTTGAGGTTGATTTGCTGGACAGCCGGTTCTCCTGAACTCTCAGGTTGCTTTCCATCTCGCCTCTCTTCACTCATTGTTCCTGAAATAGTTAGAGAAAACACAAAGCCAGGAACAACTTATATCTCTCTCTCACTCAAGTTTTCAAATCGCCAAGTCTCAGCTCTTCCCACAAGTTCAGTTGAAAAACAAAGTTCTACACTTAAGATCTAGAACTAAAACTCCAATGAATCAGATAGGAAGTATTAAGAGATTTAGGCACCAGCTGACTTTACCACCCTGAGCTGGATTTCTCCTCAGCTAGCTGGATTACTCTTCAGCTATAATTTTTTTTTTTTTTGATTTGGATCAGAGATCTCTTTTCTTTTCTTTTTTTTTTGATTTGCAGGGTTGGCTCAGCTGGCTTACAACAGATAGAAAGATAAGAGAAGTGTTTGATGGAATGAATGATCTGAGTAGTCAAATTGCAAACCCTAACCTTCAAGTGGCTTTGATACCACTTGGTGCAGCCTGGGTATGGCTTAGACTCTGGATCACTTGAAGGTGGATGGATAGAGGGTGTTCTAAGAGGCTACTAGCTCTCCTTTGAACTATGAACGTCTCCCTGAGCCTGTGGGTTGGCGCCAAGGATGGTTTGCTACTCAAAGACACAACATCACCTTGTATTGTCTAAGATGGGATTCACAGGAATTCCTTCCTTTAAGTGAGATCAATGTTCTAGAGCTGAACAGAGAAAGCTAGAGACAAGACAACAAAGTTGACTGAATAATTCTTAGATTGAAAGTTGAGAAAACAAAGCTGCAGCCCCCATGTTCTTAAAGTAAAAATCGAAAACCCTAATGCTAAACCAAGGTGGTTTAATTCTAATTCTAATCCTAATTGTCTTTGGTTTAAATTAAATGAAAGCCCAATAACCAAACCCTTACAAAGTAATTAAATTAAACCAACAAGCTGGTTTATCTTGATCTCCTTGCCTTGAACCAAGGCCCACGGTTTTGGCTATCTCCTGGAGCCTCTCCTCTTGTGCTCTCAGTCTTGATCTGGTTACTGGTCCACTCCACAAGCTGGCTAGCTCATTTGGTTCTTCTCTGCTCAAGTCTGGTTCTTCTCTTCTCAAGTCTGGCTCTTCTCTGCTCAAGTCTGGCTTTTCTCTTCTCAAGTCTGGCTCTCCCTCATCAGACTCACTCAGCTCTCCAATATCTCTACTCATGGCTACACCATTATCCCACTTTCAAATCAGGTGATTCCAGTTTCCCAGTTTGGGAATAGCACAGCTTCATCGTCGTTCCAATCAAACCAGGATGAATCACTTTTTGAGAAGCTTGATTTGGATACATAAAGTGGTGGAGAATCACCCGGAAGTTGAATAAATTTCATAGGAGTTGGCAAGAAGAAGTTATCCCACATTCAAATCAGGTGATTCCAGTTTCCCAGTTTGGGAATAGCACAGCTTCATCGTCATTCCAATCAAACCAGGATGAATCACTTTGTGAGAAGCTTGATTTGGATACATAAAGTGGGGGAGAATCACCAGGAAGTTGAATAAATCTCATAGGAGTTGGGATGAAGAAGTTATCCCACTTTCAAATCAGGTGATTCCAGTTTCCCAGTTTGGGAATAGCACAGCTTCATCGTCGTTCCAATCAAACCAGGATGAATCACTTTGTGAGAAGCTTGATTTGGATACATAAAGTGGTGGAGAATCACCAGGAAGTTGAATAAATCTCATAGGAGTTGGGATGAAGAAGTTATCCCACTTTCAAATCAGGTGATTCCAGTTTCCCAGTTTGGGAATAGCACAGCTTCTTCGTCGTTCCAATCAAACCAGGATGAATCACTTTTTGAGAAGCTTGATTTTGATACATGAAGTGGTGGAGAATCACCAGGAAGTAGAATAAATCTCATAGGAGTTGGGATGAAGAAGTTATCCCACTTTCAAATCAGGTGATTCCAGTTTCCCAGTTTGGGAATAGGACAGCTTCTTCGTCGTTCCAATCAAACCAGGATGAATCACTTTGTGAGAAGCTTTATTTTGATACATAAAGTGGTGGAGAATAACCAGGAAGTTAAATAAATCTCATAGGAGTTGGGATGAAGAAGTTATCCCACTTTCAGATCAGGTGATTACAGTTTCCCAGTTTGGGAATAGCACAGCTTCATCGTCGTTCCAATCAAACCAGGATGAATCACTTTGTGAGAAGCTTGATTTTGATACATGAAGTGGTGGAGAATCACCAGGAAGTTGAATAAATCTCATAGGAGTTGGGATGAAGAAGTTATCCCACATTCAAATCAGGTGATTCCAGTTTCCCAGTTTGGGAATAGCACAGCTTCATCGTCATTCCAATCAAACCAGGATGAATCACTTTGTGAGAAGCTTGATTTGGATACATAAAGTGGGGGAGAATCACCAGGAAGTTGAATAAATCTCATAGGAGTTGGGATGAAGAAGTTATCCCACTTTCAAATCAGGTGATTCCAGTTTCCCAGTTTGGGAATAGCACAGCTTCATCGTCGTTCCAATCAAACCAGGATGAATCACTTTGTGAGAAGCTTGATTTTGATACATGAAGTGGTGGAGAATCACCAGGAAGTTGAATAAATCTCATAGGAGTTGGGATGAAGAAGTTATCCCACTTTCAAATCAGGTGATTCCAGTTTCCCAGTTTGGGAATAGCACAGCTTCATCGTCGTTCCAATCAAACCAGGATGAATCACTTTGTGAGAAGCATTATTTGGATACATAAAGTGGTGGAGAATCACCAGGAAGTTAAATAAATCTCATAGGAGTTGGGATGAAGAAGTTATCCCACTTTCAAATCAGGTGATTCCAGTTTCCCAGTTTGGGAATAGCACAGCTTCATCGTCGTTCCAATCAAACCAGGATGAATCAATTTGTGAGAAGCTTGATTTGGATACATAAAGTGGTGGAGAATCACCAGGAAGTTAAATAAATCTCATAGGAGTTGGGATGAAGAAGTTATCCCACTTTCAAATCAGGTGATTCCAGTTTCCCAGTTTGGGAATAGCACAGCTTCATCGTCGTTCCAATCAAACCAGGATGAATCACTTTGTGAGAAGCTTGATTTGGATACATAAAGTGGTGGAGAATCACCAGGAAGTTGAATAAATCTCATAGGAGTTGGGATGAAGAAGTTATCTCACTTTCAAATCAGGTGATTCCAGTTTCCCAGTTTGGGAATAGCACAGCTTCATCGTCGTTCCAATCAAACCAGGATGAATCACTTTGTGAGAAGCTTGATTTGGATACATAAAGTGGTGGAGAATCACCCGGAAGTTGAATAAATTTCATGGGAGTTGGCAAGAAGAAGTTATCCCACATTCAAATCAGGTGATTCCAGTTTCCCAGTTTGGGAATAGCACAGCTTCATCGTCATTCCAATCAAACCAGGATGAATCACTTTGTGAGAAGCTTGATTTGGATACATAAAGTGGGGGAGAATCACCAGGAAGTTGAATAAATCTCATAGGAGTTGGGATGAAGAAGTTATCCCACTTTCAAATCAGGTGATTCCAGTTTCCCAGTTTGGGAATAGCACAGCTTCATCGTCGTTCCAATCAAACCAGGATGAATCACTTTGTGAGAAGCTTGATTTGGATACATAAAGTGGTGGAGAATCACCAGGAAGTTGAATAAATCTCATAGGAGTTGGGATGAAGAAGTTATCCCACTTTCAAATCAGGTGATTCCAGTTTCCCAGTTTGGGAATAGCACAGCTTCTTCGTCGTTCCAATCAAACCAGGATGAATCACTTTTTGAGAAGCTTGATTTTGATACATGAAGTGGTGGAGAATCACCAGGAAGTAGAATAAATCTCATAGGAGTTGGGATGAAGAAGTTATCCCACTTTCAAATCAGGTGATTCCAGTTTCCCAGTTTGGGAATAGGACAGCTTCTTCGTCGTTCCAATCAAACCAGGATGAATCACTTTGTGAGAAGCTTGATTTGGATACATAAAGTGGTGGAGAATCACCCGGAAGTTGAATAAATTTCATAGGAGTTGGGATGAAGAAGTTATCCCACTTTCAGATCAGGTGATTACAGTTTCCCAGTTTGGGAATAGCACAGCTTCATCGTCGTTCCAATCAAACCAGGATGAATCACTTTGTGAGAAGCTTGATTTTGATACATGAAGTGGTGGAGAATCACCAGGAAGTTGAATAAATCTCATAGGAGTTGGGATGAAGAAGTTATCCCACTTTCAAATCAGGTGATTCCAGTTTCCCAGTTTGGGAATAGCACAGCTTCATCGTCGTTCCAATCAAACCAGGATGAATCACTTTGTGAGAAGCTTGATTTGGATACATAAAGTGGTGGAGAATCACCAGGAAGTTAAATAAATCTCATAGGAGCTGGGATGAAGAAGTTATCCCACTTTCAAATCAGGTGATTCCAGTTTCCCAGTTTGGAAATAGCACAGCTTCATCGTCGTTCCAATCAAACCAGGATGAATCACTTTGTGAGAAGCTTGATTTGGATACATAAAGTGGTGGAGAATATGAGATTTAAGAGTACTCAGGTTGTATGTGTGTATGAAACCCAAATGGGTAAAGAGAGAGAGCTTGGAAGCGATTTGAGAGAAAGGAAGTTTGATGAGTGTTTGTGTGTCTAAGTGTTTAAGAGATTAGTAACAAGACTGAGAACGTGTATAGAGATTCAGGATGAGAGACTAGAGAGACTAAGAAAGTGTTTCAGATTAGAGAAGGAGAAGGGAAACCCCCTTACTCACTTAAGAGTTACAAAACATCACTTATGAGCTTATATATGCTCTTTACAACTTGCAATCATAAACCTAAATCTAAGGGCTGTTATAACTTGAATTTAAATGAATGGATGAGATGGAGAGATGGTCTTGGTCGTGGCTGTGCTGTTCCTGATGGATAATTGGTCCATTTGAATCTGGTCAAGGGAAGGCTGGCTCCTTATTGGCTAGCTAAAGGCTCCCATGAATCTGCCCACTTCTTTTGCTAGATACATGGTCTCCTTTTGCTTTTACTTTACAGCAAGAGACTCTCCTTTCCAGCCTGTCACTCGCCAGCCTCTCCTTTGTCTTCTTCTCTTAAGAGTTTCACCAGTGCCCTATTTTTGCACCAACTTCAAATGTGCTCAAATGGTTGACTGGTGAACTTTCGGGATGTCTCGGTCCGTACGGATCCGTACGGTCCGTACAACGTCCGTACCAAATCCGTACAGCCAGTCCCTAAGTTTGCACACTCGCCCAAATACTCTTCTAAGTCCCTCCTGGACTTGGCCCTATCTTTGCACCACACTTCCATCTTCTCTCTAACTCCTTCAAAGCCCTCACATGATCAGTCTAAGTCTTTCCTAGACTTATCTTCACAAGATAACTTCTTCAGAATACTTCTGAAGCTTGATTGAACTCTTCTAGACATCTTCTAGAGCTTGCCCTATCATTGTACAAGCTCCATCTTCTCTTCAGTTCAACACTCCCCCTCAAGCTTGACTTTAGGAGATCCTAAGCCAAGCTTGGAACTCTGAAGAGTCTCCCTCATTAAAAACCTTACAAGGAAAACCCATTGGGACAAAACCTTGCAAGGGAAAAAGAGTAGAGCTCTCCAAAGCCTAGGGATTGGCCAGTGAGCTCTTGTGCCTTAGAACCAGTGTGGTTGGACACAAGAAGCTCTGGATCACGGCCTAATAGGTGCAGCAACTCTTCACAGCTTTGCGCACACTTCACACTTCAGCTTCACCTCTTCATGGAACCGGTTTGAAGTCTCCCCCTCTCAACTGACTTCTCAGCCATCTTAGAGAAGCTAGGACACGACCAGATCATCTTCAAAACACCAGTGAGGTTGATCAACACTTCACACACGGCTTTCCCTCTTCATAGAACTGGTTTGAATCTCCCCCTCTCAACAGACTTCACAGCCACCTTAGAGAAGCTAGAAATGACCAGGAACACCTTTAGTGAGGCTCAAGCAATGGTACCTGATACATTATCCCAAAGGTGCATCAGTACCTATCAAAAACAAGAAAATGAATATCCTGCATCACACTTGATGCACACAATCTCACAATTCAATCATAATCATTTTACGTATCTTTTCAAGCACAAGCAATGAATAAGATGAATAAAAAGGTTTTAAAAGTCTAAGGGAACTTCCCTTGTGTTTTTGTGAGTTTCCTAACTCGGCCAATGCACCATCTTCATGGCATCACCAACTTCTTGGAAAGGCAGAATGGATTCATCAGCTTCTCCTCAATCACCTCTCATTGAAGCCGCATTGATGGAGAGCGTTCTTCTTCACTCGCCAAGACTGCTCTGAACAGCCTCTTGCCTAGACACGCCACTATCTTGGTCCGGTTGATGATCCTTGTAGAAGCCTTTGCAAAGACTTGTTACTGACCATGGATCATATGCATTAAGACTCCCCCTCAAGCTTAGAACCAAGACTAGAAGGAGCTAAGCTTGTGATGATCCTATGCATCTCCATGGTCTAATAACTATCATCTTTTATGATAGCTTTCTTCTTGTGAGTTTTCTCTCTTCCTTAACCAGGAATTAGGGTGTTTGAATCACCATAGAGAGTCTCACAAGACACGCCTCTCATTGCATAATGACCCATGCTACACTTCCTGTAGACTAAGGACTAGATATGTCCAATGGTATTATGCAATGGCCATCTCTCATTGCATACTCAATCACACTACACTTCCTGTAGATTATGGACTAACATGTCCTAGTGATGATATGCAATGGCACAAGATCTTTGTCTTTACATTCTTGGTTGTTGGCGAGTTTCATGTATCACATTCCTTGTGTACCTAACACCACCACAACTCAATGCAAGATCAGATCATCCCATTGGGATCAAACCAAGATTATCCATCCTGTTTGATCACCAATGCCACAATAATATAGGATACTTGAGACAAGCTAGAAAATCAAGACAATCAAGCAAAGACAATCAATTCAGTTTTGTTTTCTTCTTTTTTTTTTTAAATGCAACAATAGATGAATGCATTAGGTTACACACTAACTATATGAATGAAACAGATTCAATCCAAATGGAACACAAGTCTAGATGATACTTATGCAATCAAGACGACAAGAGTGACTCAATTCATGCTTATGCTCACTAGTTTTATCAAAGCCAATGATTCAAGTAGCTTAGACATACTACTATTTGCTTATAATACATCACTGATGGATTTAACTATGGCATAGCAACAATCAGAACTGGACTGAGTCAAGACAAGCAGATTTCAATTTCTAACAATGACAATGCAAGTTCTATACAGTTCTCTAAATGCAAAGCTTATATCAGTACATTTGCAATTTAGGCTCATTTTTAAATGCATTACTACATGAATGCACAATCTTAAAGCATTAGCTATATGAATGCAACAGGTTCAATCCATGAGTAATATTAAAGCTCTGCACAACAGTTTCAATCAGAACCAATGATGCAAGCAACTTAGACAATTTCTAATTGATGCAAGACTTTCATTGATGGATTAAACATAGGCAATAGCATCAGATAACACTAGGATTGAACTTAGACAGTATGAGATATGCTAAGTATGCAAAATAACTTATCAATCATGATGCAAGCAGCAGAGACATTCTACTCAATTCTACAACACATTCATGATGATTCAAGCTATGACAATACTCAAGACAATGCAATAAACAGAACATGAGATTCTGGGACTCTAGACATTACTTACTATCAATAAGACAATGCAGCAGCAAAACAATCTCAGTGCAATTAGCCTAGACATTCTACTTAGAAGCTATAAACTCTTAATGGAATTAGGAAAAGCACATAGTATAATCAGGAGATAAACCTATCAAGACATATTAAGATAGATGAGACTAGGTTTACTCCCTTGTTTAAGGTGATGAGGAGTGGTCGTTGCCACTTGAATCCTCACTTCTTCTTCTTCTCTTATTGCAATCACCCTTCTGAATTTGCCACCATGATGGAATGCTTGTGGATGCTTCAGCTACTTCTTCAATCACCTCACAATAGAAGCCGCCTTGATAGAGTAGCCTTCTTCTTCACACAGCCAAGAGTGCTCTGTCTTAGTTTGAGCACCCTCTTGAATAGGCACGCCACTGCCTAGACCCGGTTAGCTTCTTCTTCAGGTACTTGCAATGTTAAGGAGAAGAACACCAGTGAGTTTTACAACCATCTGTGCTTCTCCCTTTTTGTAACACTTCTCCATTGTACACACAATGGGCATCATTCTTTCTCTTTCAACTCGGATTTGATGATGAACTAGGAACACCTTTTGTGAACCTGAAACATCACTCAAACTCTAGCAAAGATAAGTCACAATTGCATTGGGATCAATCCTTGACTTCATCAAGTTTGATCACCAATGTCTCAAGCTTTATAACATTAGATAGAATCAAGACAATGTCAAGTTCTTATCTATGCAAGCAACCATTCTCTAAATACTAAGCAAGACCTTATCAGATTCAAGTCAAAGTATTTAGGCAATTTTATGCAACTTAGATTTTAATCTAAATGCAACAATACAAGGCAGTATGCATTAATCTTAATCAGTTTCTAACTCATGAAAGCAAGCATGATTAGATAATATAATCTATCATCTTAACAAGACAAGTTAATTTAGAACTGACATTAAGCATTTAACCATTTTCAGTAGTATTGATGTCAAATCTTGATTAATAAATTATCAAGTTTGATTCCCAATATCACAAGCAATGCAACAGATAGACACAAGGCATTATCAAGTTCTATTCTTTGCAAGCTAAATCTCTAAGTACAAGTAAGATCCTAACAGATTCAAGACAAGTTACTTAGGCACTCTTAAGAGCTTCTTTACTCAGTACTTAGACATGAATCTAATACTTCAATGTAAGACAGCCACAAGACTATATGCAACAGCTTCAAATTCGGTTTCACTCCATGTATGCAAGCAGATTTAATTAATCACAACAAGCATCACTATGAACCGGAGCTAAGCATACTAAACAATTTCAATACCCAAACAAGACTCTTAAAGTATCCTGGGACAGATTCTAAAGCAACTTCATTTTAGCAATCTTTTAAACAATCCTCAGGTTTCCAATCACATCACAACATCACAACCTGTTCATACACTCAAGCTTTATACAAGAGAAAGAGATTTCCTTACAGCCAAGGAACTAGTGTTAGTTCCTTGAAACTCCTTAGTACATGGGAAGATCCGAGCTGTTGGTGTCAACTCCTACATCTCCTTCTTTCATGGACCTTTCTCTTGAACCCACCATGCCTAAGACACCTCCTCTCTTCATTTTTGAGTCGCCATACCAGGTACAAGTTGAAAGCTTTCACCTTTCTTCTTGGACAGTGAATGGGAATGGCTTGGACATGCTTCCAATGGCCTTCTTTCTTCAGGACGACCATGAGAGAGTGGAGAACGACCAAGAACAGCTTCTGGACGCCATTGATGAGCACACCTTCTTCTTGAAGAGGTTGAACAGCCAAATGACCATGAAGCTTCTTCTTGGTTTGGAAATGGAATGGGAGTGAGCTTTGAGCTTAGCAGAAGCTGGAACCAAGTTCTAATGAACCTGGCTCTGATACCATAGAGATTTAAGAGTACTCAGGTTGTATGTGTGTATGAAACCCAAATGGGTAAAGAGAGAGAGCTTGGAAGCGATTTGAGAGAAAGGAAGTTTGATGAGTGTTTGTGTGTCTAAGTGTTTAAGAGATTAGTAACAAGACTGAGAACGTGTATAGAGATTCAGGATGAGAGACTAGAGAGACTAAGAAAGTGTTTCAGATTAGAGAAGGAGAAGGGAAACCCCCTTACTCACTTAAGAGTTACAAAACATCACTTATGAGCTTATATATGCTCTTTACAACTTGCAATCATAAACCTAAATCTAAGGGCTGTTATAACTTGAATTTAAATGAATGGATGAGATGGAGAGATGGTCTTGGTCGTGGCTGTGCTGTTCCTGATGGATAATTGGTCCATTTGAATCTGGTCAAGGGAAGGCTGGCTCCTTATTGGCTAGCTAAAGGCTCCCATGAATCTGCCCACTTCTTTTGCTAGATACATGGTCTCCTTTTGCTTTTACTTTACAGCAAGAGACTCTCCTTTCCAGCCTGTCACTCGCCATCCTCTCCTTTGTCTTCTTCTCTTAAGAGTTTCACCAGTGCCCTATTTTTGCACCAACTTCAAATGTGCTCAAATGGTTGACTGGTTGGTGTGATCCTGATCAGGATTGGAATCAATGGATTGAAGCCAATGTATGGGTCAGCTATACGACTGATCATGGTGCAGTTTAATGGACAATATCATACTCTTATTGGCATGATCTATGAGGTTCTGGATAGAGAGAAGAGAAGAACTGTTGGTACTGCCTTGAAACAGCTTGAACAAAGAGGATTCAACCAACTGAGCTTAACAGGAGCTATGGATACCATTCACCTCGTCCAAATTATACACTTTTGTGTATTAGAGCATGATTCAACTAATCAGGGATAATCAGATGAAAAGATTAAAGAGATTAAGAGATTTTAGTGAGAGAATAGAGAGAGAGACTCAAAACTCCATTAATTAATAACTGATGAGGGTTTACAAGTATATAAAGAGAGAGCAACAAGGGATTTCGAAATGTATAAGCATGTGTAGTCAAAGGACAGGCTGGAACTCCTTTTGAATCACTTGGCTGTGCTTTCTCACATGCTTGCACTAGTGTAAAAGCATCCTCTCCTTTCCAGCATCATACAGGCTGTCAAAGTGCTCCCTTATCCTTCCTTATCCTCTTAGGTCGAGTTTACCCTCTTCTCTTCACTAAGTTACCTTCTCATCTCATCAGATAACTTCCCAAGTAGTTACTGTGGTTAAAATAAAGTTACCACAGTAAAACTCTACAGTTACTGTCTCTCCTTGGTCTTCATCTCAATACTCCCCCTCAAGCTTGACCATGTAGAACAAGTCAAGCTTGGAAACCATGAAGACCTCCCTCATTAAAAACCTCACCAAGTAAAACCCATTGGGATAAAACCTTGATGAGGGAAAAAGAGTGGAGACTCCATGGTTAAGGGGCTCAGCTCCTGGGAGTAAGATCAATGAGTCCAAGCCTTGATAGTATGGACTCCATTGTCTTTAATCTCGCTGCCTTAGTAAACACATCTGCAAGCTGATCTTCACTTCTTGTATAGCATGGCAGAATCACTCCCAAGATAATCATCTGCCTCACCTTATGACAATCCACTTCTATGTGCTTTGTTCTCTCATGAAACACTGAATTGGAAGCAATGTGGATAGCTGCTTGATTGTCACAATGCATTGTCATAGGTGTGGTCTGCTCGATCTCCAAGTGCTTCAAAATACCCTTGATCCACACTAACTCATTTGTAAGCTTCAACATAGCTCTATACTCAGCTTCAGCACTTGAACAGGAGATGACCTTCTGCTTCTTACTCTTCCAAGTAACCAGATTCCCTCCAATGAATGTACAATACCCAGTAGTTGATCTCCTGTCCACTCTATCTCCTGCCCAATCAGCATCACAATACCCAACCACTTCTGTACTGCCATTGCAACCCATCCAAACTCCTTGTCCATGCGAGCCACTCAAATACCTTAGTATCCTATCAACCATCTTCCAGTGATGTACCTTTGGCGCCTGCATATGTTGGCTCACTTGATTCACAGCAAAGCATATATCAGGTCTGGTGATAGTCAAGTAGATCAGCTTACCCACCATCCTCCTATACAGCTTAGCATCCTCAAACAACTGGTTCTCTTCAACCTCCCCCTCACGCAAGACCTTATACCCTTCCTCAAGAGGTGTCTTAGCTATCTTTCCTCCAAGCACATCAGTCTCCTTCAGCATATCCATAGTGTACTTCCTTTGAGACATAAACAAACCCTCCTTAGATCTGCATATCTCAATCCCCAAAAAATACTTCATCTCTCCCAAATCCTTGATGTCAAACACAGATTTGAGAAACTCCTTAGTAGCCTGAATCCCTGCCTTATCACTTCCTGTGATAATCAAATCATCCACATACACTAGAATCACAATGCTCCCTGAAGGTCCTGTCAAGGTGAAGAGAGTGTGATCTAGTTCAGACTTCCTAAAGCCTCTCCCATTGAGTGTTGTACTCAGCTTCCTGTACCAAGCTCTAGGTGACTGTTTCAACCCATATATTGCTTTCTTCAATCTCAAAACATTCCCTGGCTTTACTAGATGCTCAAGACCAGGAGGTGGATGCATGTATACTTCATCTTCAAGTTCACCTTGCAAGAAAGCATTCTTCACATCCATTTGCCACAAATCCCACTCCAAGTTTGTTGCAATAGATAACACAATTCGAATTGTGTGAAGCTTGGCCACTGGTGCAAAAGTATCAATGTAATCTTCCCCATAAGTCTGTGTAAATCCTCTTGCAACCAGCCTAGTCTTGCGCCTATCTATCTCCCCATTTGCAAGGTACTTGATGGTGAAGATCCATCTGCTTGAAACTGCCTTCTTCCCTTTAGGTAACTCACTCTCATACCAAGTATCATTCCTGATCATTGCATCCCTTTCATCTCCTACTGAATCTCTCCAAACCTTGTGCTTCATAGCTTCCTCATAAGATCTTGGTATCTCATTCTCATCCAAGTTACACATAAACACCATGTGCTCTTCTGGAAACTCAGCAAAGGAACACACGGCTTGAGAGGGATGCTCCACAGCCTGGGCATTGTAGTACACTCTCGTGTTTACCCAGTTGGAAGGATCCCTCCTTATCCTTGTGCTCCTCCGCAAGGTCTCAACCTGTTCTTCAGCCTGAACATTCTCTTGTGCTTCCTCTCTTAAACCAGTAGGTTCTCCCTGCTCATTTCCACCTGACTGAGCTTCACTCTCTACTTCCTGTGTCTCCTCCTGATCATGCTGACCTGAATCCTCTTGGTTATGCTCCTGCTCCCCTGATTCAGATCCATTCCCCCTCTCATGATCAAGAGGGGTTGTTCCTCCAGCTTCTCCAGCTTGATTAGAAGGTCCTGTTCTTCCTGGTTCCTGATCTTGGGATAATCCTATCCCTAGCCTCTCCAACAACACTCTCAATGTTGTTGCCTTCTCTGATGGAGCTCGGGACAGATCCTCTAGGTCTTCCCATTTCTTCTCCTCATAATACCCTTTAGACTCAACAAACTTCACTTCTCTAGATACCATAACCCTCCTAGTTATTGGATCATAACATTTGTAGCCTTTCTGAGTGATTGAGTACCCAATGAACATAGCTTTAGTACTCTTTGCTTCTAGCTTGTTCCTTCTTTCTCCGGGAATCATCACATAACATAAGCACCCAAAGACTCTCAAATGATCAATGTGTGGCTTGGTCTTGTTCAATACTTCAAAGGGAGACAGTTTCTTCAAGACACGGGTTGGCACTCTATTGATGAGATAGCAAGCAGTCTGAACAGCATCACTCCAAAACCTCTTAGGGACATTCATGTGGAACATTATTGATCTCGCAACCTCCATCAAATGTCTGTTCTTCCTCTCAGCCACCCCATTTTGTTGTGGTGTGTAGGGACAGCTAGTTTGTTGCACAATCCCATGCTTTGCAAGATGACTCTTGAAAGCATATTCTCCTCCATTATCAGACCTCAGAATCTTCACAGTGGCATTGTACTGGTTAGTAACATATGCTTGGAAGTTCATGAAGGCTTCTAGGACTCTGTCTTTGGAGGGAATCATGGTGATCCATGTGTACTTTGACTTCTCATCAATGAAAGTCACAAAGTACTTATGGCTGTCTCTAGACATACAGGGAGCTGTCCACACGTCTGAATGCACCAGATCAAAGCAATTCTCATATCTGGTTTCTGATGTTGGGAAGACAGTCCTACAGTGCTTTCCAAGTATACAAGCTTCACACTCCAAGTGATTGAACGCCATACTTGGTAGAATCAGTTCAATTGCCTTGGCATGAGGATGTCCCAGCCTTGCATGCCATGTGAGATTATCACACCTATCCGTTGTGCTGCTTAAACACACAGACTCCACAGGACTAGGCGCCTCAGTTGTTTGGAGATGATAGAGCTGATGCTTGCTGTCTCCTCTGCCAATAACCCTTCCAGTCTTCAAATCCTGGAACTCAACTTCATTTGGTCTGAAAACCACTTGACAATCCAGATCAACTGTAGCCTTCTTAACTGAGATTAGATTGGATGTAAACTGAGGTAGGTAGAAGGCAGTGGAGTTCTTCTCAAACAGCTTGAGGTTTCCCACTCCTTCTATTGGGATCCTGGTACCATTGGCTATCATGACACTCCCTGTTGCTGCTTTAACCTCACTGATTAGTCTCTTGTCACTGATCATGTGGTGTGTTGCTCCAGAGTCAATGATGATGGGTTTAGATGTGGATGCTTTGGCAGGAGCACCCTGACTCCGGGTCGTAGCCAAAGCATACACATGCTTAACCAACTCATCCCATTCCTTCTTTGTCACACACTCATCTGCCCTCTTGGTATCCATTCCTCTCATATCCGCACTGTCTCCTACTGTTTCTCCCATGTAAGCTGAGTATGAACACTCTCCTATAACCATCTGCTGAAGTACATCCTTGATTCTCTTCAAGATCACACTCATCCTGTCACTTAAGTGCCCAGACTCGCTATACTTTCTCCATGCCCTTCTCTTCATTAACCACTCCTTAGAAAGTTTTCTCAACCTTCCCTTCTTACAGCTTGTACCTCCCTTCCATCTTTCTGGCTTCCTGTTCATTTCCCACACACAAGTATATTTAACAAGTTCACATACCTCTTCCATAAGGAAGCTGAAGATCACATCTTGCTTCCTCCTTTCTTGACAACATCTCGGATTTGATGTGTGTGTCTTCACCACATCTAGCTCTGACCATACTTCTCTCAGCCTTCCCACAAGCTGATAACACTCATCCTTTCCTTGTCTCAAGCCGCGGATCACCCCTCTGTCCTCAACGACTCTCACAAGCTTAGACTTGCCTAAAGTTGCTTCAATCTCACTCTTTGTAGTGTTTCCTTGAACAACTTCATTTCCCAGCTTCAGACCTCTTGGCTGACCTTCTTCAGTAGCCATTTCCGTGAAAGGTTTCCCCTTTCCATGACTACTCCATAACCCACAGCTTTCCAAAGCTCTCTTTGCCCATCTTGACCAATCGCCCTCCCTCTCTTCTTCAAGCTCCATGGTTGTACTAGATCTGTGCTTCATTTCCATGTTGAGATAGTTTGAATCCATCAGAATATCTCACACCACTCAGATAATAAAGACCAGAACTCAAGAACACCAAGAACACTCAAGAACACTCAAGAACTTTATGAAAAAACGAAATCACACTCTCCCCTTTTTAGCAACCTGGCTCTGATACCATATACACTTTTGTGTATTAGAGCATGATTCAACTAATCAGGGATAATCAGATGAAAAGATTAAAGAGATTAAGAGATTTTAGTGAGAGAATAGAGAGAGAGACTCAAAACTCCATTAATTAATAACTGATGAGGGTTTACAAGTATATAAAGAGAGAGCAACAAGGGATTTCGAAATGTATAAGCATGTGTAGTCAAAGGACAGGCTGGAACTCCTTTTGAATCACTTGGCTGTGCTTTCTCACATGCTTGCACTAGTGTAAAAGCATCCTCTCCTTTCCAGCATCATACAGGCTGTCAAAGTGCTCCCTTATCCTTCCTTATCCTCTTAGGTCGAGTTTACCCTCTTCTCTTCACTAAGTTACCTTCTCATCTCATCAGATAACTTCCCAAGTAGTTACTGTGGTTAAAATAAAGTTACCACAGTAAAACTCTACAGTTACTGTCTCTCCTTGGTCTTCATCTCAATACAAATATGTATGGAGAACAAGGAAAACATGTCAGGAAGTTTCTGGATTGGGCTATATTTGGATCTAGACGAAATAAGGCTTTTTCGGTCCAAAAAGAGAGTTGCAGCCAGAATCTTGATCCACTTGCTTTCTAGCTGGCCTAACAGGACGTGGAGGATCTAAAGCTCATTAGGAGACACTCCAAATCAAGTTCAAGTCGTGGCCCATCATAAACCAAAGAAGAACCACCTTGTTGGTTTGATTTAATTGCAATGTAATGGGTTTAGTTTATTGGGCTTTCATTTAATTTAAACCAAAGACAATTAGGAATTAGAGTAAACCAGATTTGGGTAGATTAGTATTTAAAATTAACCAATTTCGAATTGGATTAGGAGATTAAACCATCTTGGTTTAAATTTAGGGTTTTCAGTTTTATTCTTTTAACATATGTAGCCACGTTTTGGCATGGAGATCAATCAATCGACATTTTTTTTTCAACTTCTTTGTTTTGAGTTTTCTCTCAATTCAGCTGGTGTGTAATATCCAGCTTGGGTTCTCTGATTTGGTGTGTCATATCCAGATCAGAAGCCTTGGAGTATCAGAAGGCGAGCCATCTCTCTTGTGTCCCACATCAATCCACAAACCTTGATACAGATCGAGTCTTTGATTCTCTGTTTGCAAGGATTATCTCTGTGATTGTTGAACTGAAGAGAAGATGGAGCTTGTACAATAATAGGGCAAGCTCTAGAAGATGTCTAGAAGAGTTCAATCAAGCTTCAGAAGTGTTCTGAAGTAGTTATCTTGTGAAGTTAAGTCTAGGAAAGACTTATACTGATCATGTGAAGGTTTTGGAGGAGTTAGAGAGAAGATGGAAGTATGGTGCAAAGATAGGGCGAGTGTACGGACCTCAAGGCCGTACAGCGTCCGTACAACCTATCCAGTACGGCCATTACCCGGATCAGCCTTGCCCAAGTTGTGCAATGTGTGGGCGCGACTTAGGTTGAATCATGTGACCGTTGGAGACTCTTGGAGAGGCAAGGGAAGATTCAAATGGATAAGGTGAGCTGTTGGTATGAGCTGGAAAGGTAAAGGTGCTTTACCTTTACAGCCTTGACTCATCCTATCCATTCAATTCAAATGAAGCAATCTAAGCCCTTTACATTGGATCAAGTCGCCAGCTAAGAACCAGAAC
The DNA here is from genome assembly GCF_020379485.1 of Brassica napus. Classification (NCBI taxonomy): domain Eukaryota; kingdom Viridiplantae; phylum Streptophyta; class Magnoliopsida; order Brassicales; family Brassicaceae; genus Brassica; species Brassica napus. Next base: position 121,170 of record NW_026015093.1, read on the forward strand.
ATCAAGACCAGTCTTCTCTCATCCTTACCATCCATTCTATCTTGTATTTACAGCCTTAGGATCTAGGTTTATGATCTGAGTTGTGTGAAACTCATATATAAGCTAAGTAATGTCGTTTGTAATAGAATTAAGGGAGTAAGGGGGATTTCCCCTCTCCACTTCATGAATGATAAACTTGTTCTTGAATCTGAAACCCTAATCTTTAATCTCTTACTCTCCTAATCTCTCAGTCTCTTAATCTCTGTTCCTAAGTCTCTTATTCTCTCATAAACACTCTCACCAATCTCTCTTTCTAAATTACCTAGAGCAAGCTCTCATCTTTCTCCACTGGAGTTTATACACACACATACAACCAGAGAAGAGAACTCTACAAATCTCATATGGTATCAGAGCCAGGTTCATCAGAACCTGAGCTGAAGCTTCCGCAAGTCCACAGCTCACGCCTCAGCTCAAAATCAAGCCATTGACGCTTTCCCATCCAGTTCAGTCCCTTATGAAGAAGAAGGCTGAAGCTTGGCGAGTTTCCTTGGTTCCTCATCCTGTTCTCTACCTGCTCAGATGGAGATTATCCTTGGAGGCAAAGGTGTATGGAGAGGCCTAACTAACCTGACTCCAAAGCTCCTTGTTCAAGAGAAGTTTCACATCAGGCTAAAAAGAGTATGGTGTCAAGAGCTTGGCGCCTAGATGTTCTGAAGAAAGGAGGGATCTTTTGAGTTGATGGTACAAGATGGTGGCCATGAACTGAAGGAGAAGGAGGTGGGTGATGATCTAGACTCTCAGTTCCAACAACAGTCATGGCCGGTTTCACAAAATGCAAAAGGAATCAACCTGGTTCCTTGTTGTAAGCGATTCTATACACCATCTTGATAATGAGCTTGTGTTGTTGACTGGTTGTGATGTTGTGATGTGATTGAAAACCTGAGGACTGTTTAAAAGATTATTAAATGAAATAAAATGAATTTAGAATCTGTCCCAGGATGCTTAAAGAGCTTGGTTCCCTAGTAATCCTTTCATTGTACTAGTTATACTAAGTTTACTAGCAGTTGTGTAAGTGCTTTAAAAAGACTAGTAATTTAACAGTATTACTAGGATTACTAGGTATGTTAATATGCTTATCTCCGGTTCATAATGATGCTTGTTGTGATTGATTGAATCTGCTTGCATACATGGATTGAAACCGAATTGAAAGCTGTTGCATATAGTCTTGTGGCTGTCTTACATTGAAGCATGAGATTCATGTCTAAATGCTGAGTAAAGAAGCTTTAAAATGCCTAAGTAGCTTGCATAAACTGAAAAAGAAAATGCTTGTGCTTAGAGAGATTGCTTGCAAAGATAGAACTTGAAAATGACTTGTTTTAATCTGTTGCAATGCTTGTGAGATTGGGAATCAAACTTGATGATTAATCAAGGATTGATCCCAATACTCTTGTGTCTTATCTTTGCTGGAGTTTGAGTGGTGTTTCAGGTTCACAAGAAGTGTTCTTTGCTCACCACCTATCCAAGACAAGAGGAAGACTTGAACCATTGTGTGGAGCAATGGGAAGATACTTGTGTGTAGAAGCTGGTTTAAGAAGCGCAGGCCACGAGGTTGTTGAGCTCCTGGTTCAAGACATACAAGCGGAAGACCAACCATTGTGTGGAGCAATGGGAAGGTTCTTGTGTGTAGAAGCCGGTTTAAGAAGCGCAGGCCACGAGGTTGTTGAGCTCCTGGTTCAAGACACACAAGAAGAAGAAGGTCACCACCTAAGCCATGAGGAAGGCCGGTGATCTGAGGGTACTTGAAGCTGAAGGCAAAAGGGTGGATCAGTGATTTAAGCGCAGCTGTTAGGGTGATGTGCTCCTGGTCTTGAAGTTCATTGAGGCTCATTTCAAGCTTGGATCTCCCCCATTCTCGGTCTCAAGCTTGTGGTGGGGATTCAAATGACCAACCTGAAGAGCTAAAGTTCAAGACATGTTTCCTCCTTATCACTACAACAGAATGATAAAATGAAGCCTGTTGCCAACATTCTGTGGGAAGTCCACAGCCTGCTCCAAAGAGGGTAGAGAGGATGTTGTGACAATGGAGAGATGACTTGTGGTTCTGTCCATGGTGGTTTAGTCACCATAGCCTACACATCAGATGAGTGTAGAGAGGACAGTCGACATACAAAGAAGAGCATCACCAGGAGGGTGATGCAATTTAAACCAAGACCATTGCAAGCTGATCATGGAGTGATCCAGCTGAAGTAGAGGGAAGAAGAAAGCTACTCAATAAGCTTCTGGTGTGAGATGCTTGGAGAGTGAGCATTGCAAGAGGGATGGGCACACCAAGGAGAGGTGTTGGATACTGAATCCAAGCCTCAAACCTGCCAAGTTCAAGTGAACCGTGCCCATGGAGGTTCAAGAGATCAGCTCGGATCTCCTGTTTGTAAGCAAACCTCCTAACCCTTAATAAGAGCTTGTGTCTTTATTTATTGTGCTGTGAGTGGTGTCTAGAGTCCCAGAATCTCATGTTTTGTTTATTGCATTGTCTTGTGTGTTGCCATAGCTTGAATCAGCATGAATGTGTTGTAGAATTGAGTAGAATGTCTATACTGCTTGCATCATGTTTGAACAGCTGTTTTGCATACATAAGCATGTCTCATATTGTCTAAGTTCAATCCGAGTGTGTACTGTTGCTAATGTTTATGTTTAATCCATCAATGAAAGTCTAGCATCAATTAGAAATTGTCTAAGTTGCTTGCATCATTGGGCTTGATTGAAACTGGTGTGCATAGCTTTAATATGTCTCATGGATTGAACCTGTTGCATTCATGTAGTTAATGCTTTAAGATTGTGCATTCATGTATTGATGCATTTAAAAATGAGCCTAAATTGTCAATGTATTGTATAATGCTTGCATTGTCATTTTAGAGATTGAAAACTGCTTGTTCTTGCCTTATTGATTAGCTTGTTTCAAGGTTTATATATTGCTGTGGCATTGGTGATCAAACAGGATAAATTATCTTGGTTTGATCCCAATGGGATGATCTGATCTTGCATTGAGTTGTGGTGGTGTTAGGTACACAAGGAAAGTGATACATGTAACTCACCAACAGCCAAGAATGTAGAGACAAAGGTCTTGTGCCATTGCATATCATCACTAGGACATGTTAGTCCATAATCTACAGGAAGTGTAGTGTGATTGATTATGCAATGAGAGATGGCCATTGCATAATACCATTGGACATATACAGTCCAAAGACTACAGGAAGTGTAGCATGGGTCATTATGCAATGAGAAGTGTGTCTTGTGAGTCTCTCTATGGTGATTCAAACACCCTAGTTCCTGGTTAAGGAAGAGAGTTAACTCACAAGAAGAAAGCTATCATGAAAGACTGATAGTTATAGACCATGGAGATGCATAGGATCATCACAAGCTTAGCTCCTTCTAGTCTCGGTTCTAAGCTTGAGGGGGAGTCTTAATGCATATGATCCATGGTCAGTAACAAGTCTTTTGCAAAAGCTTCTACAAGGATCATCAACCGGACCAAGTCAGTGACGTGTCTAGGCAAGAGGCTGTTCAGAGCAGCCTTGGCGAGTGAGGAAGAAGGCTCTCCATCAATGCGGCTTCAATGAGAGGTGATTGAGGAGAAGCTGATGAATCCATTCTGCCTTTCCAAGAAGTTGACGATGCCATGAAGATGGTGCATTGGTCGAGTTTGGAAACTCACAAAAACACAAGGGAAGTTCCCTTAGACTTTTTAAAACTCCTTTCAATCTTTTTCATTCATCTTATTCATTGCTTGTGCTTGAAAAGATACTTAAGATGATTATTATTGAATTGTGAGATTGTGTGCATCAAATGTGATGCAGGATATTCATTTTCTTGTTTTTGATAGGTACTGATGCACCTTTGGGATAATGTATCAGGTACCATGGCTTGAGCCTCACTAAAGATGTTCGTGGTCAGTTCCTAGCTTCTCTAAGATGGCTGAGAAGTCTGTTGAGAGGGGGAGATCCAAACCAGTTCTATGAAGAGGGCAAGCCGTATGTGAAGTGTTGATCAGCCTCACTGGTGTTTTGAAAATGATCTGGCCGTGTCCTAGCTTCTCTAAGATGGCTGTGAAGTCAGTTGAGAGGGGGAGACTTCAAACCGGTTCCATGAAGAGGTGAAGCTGAAGTGTGAAGTGTGCGCAAAGCTGTGAAGAGTTGCTGCACCTAGTAGGCCACGATCCAGAGCTTCTTGTGTCCAACCACACTGGTTCTAAGGCACAAGAGCTCACTGGCCAATCCCTAGGCCTTGGAGAGCTCTACTCTTTTTCCCTTGCAAGGTTTTGTCCCAATGGGTTTTCCTTGTAAGGTTTTTAATGAGGGAGACTCTTCAGAGTTCCAAGCTTAACTTAGGATCAACTAAAGTTAAGCTTGAGGGGGAGTGTTGAACTGAAGAGAAGATGGAGCTTGTACAATAATAGGGCAAGCTCTAGAAGATGTCTAGAAGAGTTCAATCAAGCTTCAGAAGTGTTCTGAAGTAGTTATCTTGTGAAGTTAAGTCTAGGAAAGACTTATACTGATCATGTGAAGGTTTTGGAGGAGTTAGAGAGAAGATGGAAGTATGGTGCAAAGATAGGGCGAGTGTACGGACCTCAAGGCCGTACAGCGTCCGTACAACCTTATCAGTACGGCCATTACCCGGATCAGCCTTGCCCAAGTTGTGCAATGTGTGGGCGCGACTTAGGTTGAATCATGTGACCGTTGGAGACTCTTGGAGAGGCAAGGGAAGATTCAAATGGATAAGGTGAGCTGTTGGTATGAGCTGGAAAGGTAAAGGTGCTTTACCTTTACAGCCTTGACTCATCCTATCCATTCAATTCAAATGAAGCAATCTAAGCCCTTTACATTGGATCAAGTCGCCAGCTAAGAACCAGAACATCAAGACCAGTCTTCTCTCATCCTTACCATCCATTCTATCTTGTATTTACAGCCTTAGGATCTAGGTTTATGATCTGAGTTGTGTGAAACTCATATATAAGCTAAGTAATGTCGTTTGTAATAGAATTAAGGGAGTAAGGGGGATTTCCCCTCTCCACTTCATGAATGATAAACTTGTTCTTGAATCTGAAACCCTAATCTTTAATCTCTTACTCTCCTAATCTCTCAGTCTCTTAATCTCTGTTCCTAAGTCTCTTATTCTCTCATAAACACTCTCACCAATCTCTCTTTCTAAATTACCTAGAGCAAGCTCTCATCTTTCTCCATTGGAGTTTATACACACACATACAACCAGAGAAGAGAACTCTACAAATCTCATAGTGATCCATCCTAGACACTAAGCAGGGTGATCCTGTGTCTGTGGAGCAGAAAAAAAACATCTTTATAGCATCCATAGCTCTAAGGAGAAGACCATATCCATCACCTTTCATCCACCCACGCCCCTTCAAGTGATCCAGGGAGAGACAGCCATTCCAGGGCTGCACCAAGTGGTATCAGAGCCTCTTGAGGGTTAGGGTTTGAAGTTTTAACAAGGGAGCACGAAATTTATCAGTTAACAAACTGTATTCTATGTCTGGATATGAAGAAGAGCTTACAATTCCATTCTTCTATGGGAAGATTGATACAGAGGCATACCTTGATTGGGAAAAGAAGATGGAGTTTCTCTTTGGACTCCTATACTACACTGAAAAGAAAAAGGTATGTCTAGCAGTCAATGGACTCTGTGGAAGTGCATCTCATGGTGGCAGAGAGTTTCTCAGACTAGGAGATTTGAAAAAAAACCACAAATTATTTCATGGGTGGAGATGAAGACCTTGATGAAGAAGAGGTTTGTCTCGCAGTGGAAACTTCCAAAACTAAAACCAGAAGCAGCAACAAAGCTTACTACTTTAGATCAGCCTGCCTATTGGTCTGAATTGTCATTAAAACCGGCTGAGAGAAGATCTGTGGTTCCGGTTCTATCATTAAAACAAGAGGAGGAAAAGCTGCAAGCTTCTATATTAGCTTCTCCAATAAAACAGATTGAGGAGAGTCATAAAACTGAACCAGAACCAACAACTCTTTGTTTAAAACTAGAGGAGGAGGCAGAAGTTGCAGAAGCTGAGTGTGGCCACGTGCCTGATCAAATAAAACAAGAAGAAAAAGTTCCTGGAGGGTCATCTAAAGCTCTTGAATTGGTGCTTCCTACTGTTGAGCAAGGTGATAACTTTAAGTCTTTAGCTTGTGAGTTACTAATCAGACCTTTGGTATGTCTTCAGCTCAGCTTAGTGGAGAACATCTGAGAGTTGTTAAGGGCCTGCAACAAGTTGTTTTTGAACCAGGAGGAAGCTTGTGTGTGGTTAGAAGAAATAAACAAATTCTAGATCAGAAAGCAACTGCATACAAGCTCAATTTGCAAGGTTCATTCACTCTTGAAAAACAAGATTTGTGGTCAAATCTTTTTAAAGGGAGAGAGAATGGTATGATAAAAACTATTTGCAGAGAGAATGAAGGAGAGTCAGGAGGTAACACGTCCTTTATCTGGTTCATAACTGACCAGAACAAGCTGAGAAGAGATAAACAGGAACTGGTGGTGGTTATAGAGAAGCCAGAACTGGAGGATGAGTATGGGGACCAAACCACACGACCACCTGACCAGAAGGATGTTAAACTGAGAGTACATGGTCTCATGTTCATGATCAGGACGTGGGTAGGATCATCCTGGAGAGAAGCATTCAACTGCAAACTCAACAAAGTGGAGAAATCATCTGCCTTAGAAGCCACATGTAGTGAGGAAAGTTCCAAGATGTTGCTGAGACATGAAGAAGGACTGCAGAGCTTTGTGTTTCATCCTGGAGAGACTAGAGAGGTGATGATATATCTCATGGCCAGGTCAGGAACTTTGGAGTTAAATTATCAAGGTTCTATCATCCTACAGAGCTTGGATTTGAGGACAAATCCTTTTAAAGGAGGAGGGGATGGTGTGATCCTGATCAGGATTGGAATCAATGGATTGAAGCCAATGTATGGGTCAGCTATACGACTGATCATGGTGCAGTTTAATGGACAATATCATACTCTTATTGGCATGATCTATGAGGTTCTGGATAGAGAGAAGAGAAGAACTGTTGGTACTGCCTTGAAACAGCTTGAACAAAGAGGATTCAACCAACTGAGCTTAACAGGAGCTATGGATACCATTCACCTCGTCCAAATATGTATGGAGAACAAGGAAAACATGTCAGGAAGTTTCTGGATTGGGCTATATTTGGATCTAGACGAAATAAGGCTTTTTCGGTCCAAAAAGAGAGTTGCAGCCAGAATCTTGATCCACTTGCTTTCTAGCTGGCCTAACAGGACGTGGAGGATCTAAAGCTCATTAGTATGATTTTTAAAGAGATCTCTACTCTGGTAGTATGTGTGTGTGTATAAGCTTCAATGAAGAATGATTAGAGCTTGTTCTAGGTGATATAGAGAAAAGGATTGATGAGAGTGTTTATGAGTATGTGAGAGACTTAAGAACAGAGATTAAGAGACTTAAGAGACTTAAGAGACTAGAGAGAGACTGAGAGAATAAGAGACTGAAGATTAGTGTTTCAGATTAGAGAAGGAGAAGGGAAACCCCACCCTTACTCACTTGAGAGTTACAAAACATCACTTATGAGCTTATATATGCTCTTTACAACTTGCAATCATAAACCTAAATCTAAGGGCTGTTATAACTTGAATTTAAATGAATGGATGAGATGGACAGATGGTCTTGGTCGTGGCTGTGCTGTTCCTGATGGATAATTGGTCCATTTGAATCTGGTCAAGGGAAGGCTGGCTCCTTATTGGCTAGCTAAAGGCTCCCATGAATCTGCCCACTTCTTTTGCTAGATACATGGTCTCCTTTTGCTTTTTACTTTACAGCAAGAGACTCTCCTTTCCAGCCTGTCACTCGCCAGCCTCTCCTTTGTCTTCTTCTCTTAAGAATTTCACCAGTACCCTATTTTTGCACCAACTTCAACTATGCTCAAATGGTTGACTGGTGAACTTTCGGGATGTCTCGGTCCGTACGGATCCGTACGGTCCGTACAATGTCCGTACCAAATCCGTACGGCCAGTCCCTAAGTTTGCACACTCGCCCAAATACTCTTCTAAGTCCCTCCTGGACTTGGCCCTATTTTTGCACCACACTTCCATCTTCTCTCTAACTCCTCCAAAGCCCTCACATGATCAGTCTAAGTCTTTCCTAGACTTATCTTCACAAGATAACTTCTTCAGAACACTTCTGAAGCTTGATTGAACTCTTCTAGACATCTTCTAGAGCTTGCCCTATCATTGTACAAGCTCCATCTTCTCTTCAGTTCAACACTCCCCCTCAAGCTTGACTTTAGGAGATCCTAAGCCAAGCTTGGAACTCTGAAGAGTCTCCCTCATTAAAAACCTTACAAGGAAAACCCATTGGGACAAAACCTTGCAAGGGAAAAAGAGTAGAGCTCTCCAAAGCCTAGGGATTGGCCAGTGAGCTCTTGTGCCTTAAAACCAGTATGGTTGGACACAAGAAGCTCTGGATCACGGCCTAATAGGTGCAGCAACTCTTCACAGCTTTGCGCACACTTCACATTTCAGCTTCACCTCTTCATGGAACCGGTTTGAAGTCTCCCCCTCTCAACTGACTTCACAGCCATCTTAGAGAAGCTAGGACACGACCAGATCATCTTCAAAACACCAGTGAGACTGATCAACACTTCACACACGGCTTGCCCTCTTCATAAAACTGGTTTGGATCTCCCCCTCTCAACAGACTTCTCAGCCATCTTAGAGAAGCTGGGAACTGACCAGGAACATCTTTAATGAGGCTCAAGCAATGGTACCTGATACATTATCCCAAAGGTGCATCAGTACCTATCAAAAACAAGAAAATGAATATCCTGCATCACACTTGATGCACACAATCTCACAATTCAATCATAATGATCTTAAGTATCTTTTCAAGCACAAGCAATGAATAAGATGAATGAAAAAGATTGAAAAGAGTTTTAAAAGTCTAAGGGAACTTCCCTTGTGTTTTTGTGAGTTTCCAAACTCGGCCAATGCACCATCTTCATGGCATCATCAACTTCTTGGAAAGGCAGAATGGATTCATCAGCTTCTCCTCAATCACCTCTCATTGAAGCCGCATTGATGGAGAGCCTTCCTCCTCACTCGCCAAGGCTGCTCTGAACAGCCTCTTGCCTAGACACGCCACTGACTTGGTCCGGTTGATGATCCTTGTAGAAGCTTTTGCAAAAAACTTGTTACTGACCATGGATCATATGCATTAAGACTCCCCCTCAAGCTTAGAACCGAGACTAGAAGGAGCTAAGCTTGTGATGATCCTATGCATCTCCATGGTCTAATAACTATCATCTTTCATGATAGCTTTCTTCTTGTGAGTTTACTCTCTTCCTTAACCAGGAACTAGGGTGTTTGAATCACCATAGAGAGTCTCACAAGACACACCTCTCATTGCATAATGACCCATGCTACACTTCCTGTAGACTAAGGACTAGATATGTCCAATGGTATTATGCAATGGCCATCTCTCATTGCATACTCAATCACACTACACTTCCTGTAGATTATGGACTAACATGTCCTAGTGATGATATGCAATGGCACAAGACCTTTGTCTTTACATTCTTGGTTGTTGGTGAGTTACATGTATCCCATTCCTTGTGTACCTAACACCACCACAACTCAATGCAAGATCAGATCATCCCATTGGGATCAAACCAAGATTATCCATCCTGTTTGATCACCAATGCCACAATAATATATAATACTTGAAACAAGCTAGACAATCAAGACAATCAATTCAGTTTTGTTTTTTTTTTTTTAAATGCAACAATAGATGACTGCATTAGGTTACATACTAACTATATGAATGAAACAGATTAAATCTAAATTGAACACAAGTCTAGATGATACTTATGCAATCAAGGCGACAAGAGTGACTCAATTCATGCTTATGCTCACTAGTTTTATCAAAGCCAATGATTCAAATAGCTTAGACATACTTCTAAGTGCTTATAAGACATCACTGATGGATTTAACTATGGCATAGCAACAATCAGAACTGGACTGAGTCTAGACAAGTAGATTTCAATCTCTAATAATGACAATGCAAGTTCTGTTTTTAAGTTCTCTAAATGCAATGCAAGCTTATCAGTACATTTGCAATTTAGGCTCATTTTTAAATGCATTATTATATGAATGCACAATCTTAAAGCTTTAGCTATGTGAATGCAACAGGTTCAATCCATGCGCAGTATTAAGGCTATGCACAACAGTTTCAATCAAAACCAATGATGCAAACAACTTAGACAATTTCTAATTGATGCAAGACTTTCATTGGTGGATTAAGCATAGACAATAGCATCAGATAACAATAGGATTGAACTTAGACAGTATGAGATATGCTGATGAATGCAAAATAACTTATCAATCATGATGCAAGCAGCAGAGACATTCTACTCAATTCTACAACACATTCATGATGATTCAAGCTATGACAACCCTCAAGACAATGCAATAAACAGAACATGAGATTCTGGGACTCTAAACATTATTTACTATCAATATGACAATGCAGCAGCAAAACAATTTCAGTGCAATTAGCCTAGACATTCTACTAGAGGCTATAAACTCTTAATGGAATTAGGGAAAGCACATAGTATAATCAGAAGATAAACCTATCAAGACATATTAAGATAGATGAGATTAGGTTTACTCCCTTGGTTAAGATGATGAGAAATGGTTCTCAAAGTTACCACTTGAATCCTTACTTCTTCTTCTTCTCTTATTGCAATCACCCTTCTGAATTCACCACCATGATGGAATGCTTGTGGATGCTTCAGCTACTTCTTCAATCACCTCACAATAGAGGCCGCCTTGATAGAGTAGCCTTCTTCTTCACACAGCCAAGAGTGCTCTGTCTTAGTTTGAGCACCCTCTTGAATAGGCACGCCACTGCCTAGACCCGGTTGGCTTCTTCTTCAGTTACTTGCAATGGTAGTAGGAAGACCAGTGAGCTTCAAGTGGGTTTTACAACCATCTGCGCTTCACCCTTCTTGTAGTAACTCTCCATTGCACACACAATGGACACCATTTTTTCTCTTTAAACTCGGATTTGATGATGAACTAGGAACACCTTTTGTGAACCTGAAACATCACTCAAACTCTAGCCAAGATATAACACAATTGCATTGGGATCAATCCTTGACTTCATCAAGTTTGATCACCAATGTCTCAAGCTTTATAACATTAGATAGAATCAAGACAATGTCAAGTTCTTAACTATGCAATCAACCATTCTCTAAATACTAAGCAAGACCTTATCAAATTCAAGTCAAAGTATTTAGGCAATTTTAATCACTCCTTAATATGCAACTTAGACTTTAATCTAAATGCAACAATACAAGGCAGCAACAAGGCAGTATGCATTAATCTTAATCAGTTTCTAACTCATGAAAGCAAGTATGATTAGATAATATAATCTATCATCTTAACAAGACAAGTTAATTTAGAGCTGAGATTAAGCATTTAACCATTTTCAATAGTATTGATGTCAAAACTTGATTAATAAATCATCAAGTTTGATTCCCAATATCACAAGCAATGCAACAGATAGACACAAGGCATTATCAAGTTCTATTCTTTGCAAGCTAGCTCTCTAAGTACAAGCAAGATCCTAACAGATTCAAGACAAGTTACTTAGGCACTTTTAAAAACTTCTTTACTCAGCACTTTAGACATGAATCTAATGCTTCAATGTAAGACAGCCACAAGACTATATGCAACAGCTTTAAATTCAGTTTCAATCCATGTATGCAAGCAGATTCAGTTAATCACACTAAGCATCACTATGAAACGAAGCTAAGCATATTAATCACATTCAGTCACCAAACAAAGCTCTTAAAGTATCCTGGGACAGATTCTAAACATTTTAATTTATCAATCTTTAACAATCCTCAGCTTTTCAATCACATCACACATTATAACCAGTCAACAACACAAGCTCATTATCAAGATGGTTTATAGAATCGCTTACAGCAAGGAACCAGGTTGATTCCTTTTGCATTTTATGAACCCAGCCATGAATTTTGTTGAATCTAAGAGCCTGGTTTGACCCCCATCTCTTTCTCCTTCAGTTCATGGCCACCATCTTGTATTCCCCACCCAAATAACCCCTCATTTCTTCAAGCCTTCAACACGCCAACTTCTAGATGACTTTCTTTTGGCAACCAGATGAGAAACAGCTCTTGAAGCAAGGCACCATAGAGGTAGAATAACTCAACCTCTCCATACACCTTTGCTTCCCGTGAGAATCTTCATTAGGACAGGTAGGGATGGCTGAGAGACAAGGAGTACACGCCATGGCTTCAGTCTTCTTCTTCCTCTTGAAGAAACAAGATCCGGATGAACATGTCTTTAAGGTTTGGCTTTGGCTTTGAGCTGAGGGTAGAGCTGGTGTTGTGTGGAAGCTACAGCTCAGGTTCTGATGAACCTGGCTCTGATACCATATGATTTTTAAAGAGATCTCTACTCTGGTAGTATGTGTGTGTGTATAAGCTTCAATGAAGAATGATTAGAGCTTGTTCTAGGTAATATAGAGAAAAGGATTGATGAGAGTGTTTATGAGTATGTGAGAGACTTAAGAACAGAGATTAAGAGACTTAAGAGACTTAAGAGACTAGAGAGAGACTGAGAGAATAAGAGACTGAAGATTAGTGTTTCAGATTAGAGAAGGAGAAGGGAAACCCCCTTACTCACTTGAGAGTTACAAAACATCACTTATGAGCTTATATATGCTCTTTACAACTTGCAATCATAAACCTAAATCTAAGGGCTGTTATAACTTGAATTTAAATGAATGGATGAGATGGACAGATGGTCTTGGTCGTGGCTGTGCTGTTCCTGATGGATAATTGGTCCATTTGAATCTGGTCAAGGGAAGGCTGGCTCCTTATTGGCTAGCTAAAGGCTCCCATGAATCTGCCCACTTCTTTTGCTAGATACATGGTCTCCTTTTGCTTTTTACTTTACAGCAAGAGACTCTCCTTTCCAGCCTGTCACTCGCCAGCCTCTCCTTTGTCTTCTTCTCTTAAGAATTTCACCAGTACCCTATTTTTGCACTAACTTCAACTATGCTCAAATGGTTGACTGGTGAACTTTCGGGATGTCTCGGTCCGTACGGATCCGTACGGTCCGTACAATGTCCGTACCAAATCCGTACGGCCAGTCCCTAAGTTTGCACACTCGCCCAAATACTCTTCTAAGTCCCTCCTGGACTTGGCCCTATTTTTGCACCACACTTCCATCTTCTCTCTAACTCCTCCAAAGCCCTCACATGATCAGTCTAAGTCTTTCCTAGACTTATCTTCACAAGATAACTTCTTCAGAACACTTCTGAAGCTTGATTGAACTCTTCTAGACATCTTCTAGAGCTTGCCCTATCATTGTACAAGCTCCATCTTCTCTTCAGTTCAACAATTAGGAGACACTCCAAATCAAGTTCAAGTCGTGGCCCATCATAAACCAAAGAAGAACCACCTTGTTGGTTTGATTTAATTGCAATGTAATGGGTTTAGTTTATTGGGCTTTCATTTAATTTAAACCAAAGACAATTAGGAATTAGAGTAAACCAGATTTGGGTAGATTAGTATTTAAAATTAACCAATTTCGAATTGGATTAGGAGATTAAACCATCTTGATTTAAATTTAGGATTTTCAGTTTTATTCTTTTAACATATATAGCCACGTTTTGGCATGGAGATCAATCAATCGACATTTTTTTTTCAACTTCTTTGTTTTGAGTTTTCTCTCAATTCAGCTGGTGTGTAATATCCAGCTTGGGTTCTCTGATTTGGTGTGTCATATCCAGATCAGAAGCCTTGGAGTATCAGGAGGCGAGCCATCTCTCTTGTGTCCCACATCAATCCACAAACCTTGATACAGATCGAGTCTTTGATTCTCTGTTTGCAAGGATTATCTCTGTGATCCATCCTAGACACTAAGCAGGGTGATCCTGTGTCTGTGGAGCAGAAAAAAAACATCTTTATAGCATCCATAGCTCTAAGGAGAAGACCATATCCATCACCTTTCATCCACCCACGCCCCTTCAAGTGATCCAGGGAGAGACAGCCATTCCAGGGCTGCACCACTGGTGAACTTTCGGGATGTCTCGGTCCGTACGGATCCGTACGGTCCGTACAACGTCCGTACCAAATCCGTACAGCCAGTCCCTAAGTTTGCACACTCGCCCAAATACTCTTCTAAGTCCCTCCTGGACTTGGCCCTATCTTTGCACCACACTTCCATCTTCTCTCTAACTCCTTCAAAGCCCTCACATGATCAGTCTAAGTCTTTCCTAGACTTATCTTCACAAGATAACTTCTTCAGAACACTTCTGAAGCTTGATTGAACTCTTCTAGACATCTTCTAGAGCTTGCCCTATCATTGTACAAGCTCCATCTTCTCTTCAGTTCAACAGAGAATCACCCGGAAGTTGAATAAATTTCATAGGAGTTGGCAAGAAGAAGTTATCCCACATTCAAATCAGGTGATTCCAGTTTCCCAGTTTGGGAATAGCACAGCTTCATCGTCATTCCAATCAAACTAGGATGAATCACTTTGTGAGAAGCTTGATTTGGATACATAAAGTGGGGGAGAATCACCAGGAAGTTGAATAAATCTCATAGGAGTTGGGATGAAGAAGTTATCCCACTTTCAAATCAGGTGATTCCAGTTTCCCAGTTTGGGAATAGCACAGCTTCATCGTCGTTCCAATCAAACAAGGATGAATCACTTTGTGAGAAGCTTGATTTGGATACATAAAGTGGTGGAGAATCACCAGGAAGTTGAATAAATCTCATAGGAGTTGGGATGAAGAAGTTATCCCACTTTCTAATCAGGTGATTCCAGTTTCCCAGTTTGGGAATAGCACAGCTTCATCGTCGTTCCAATCAAACCAGGATGAATCACTTTGTGAGAAGCTTGATTTGGATACATAAAGTGGTGGAGAATCACCAGGAAGTTGAATAAATCTCATAGGAGTTGGGATGAAGAAGTTATCCGACTTTCAAATCAGGTGATTCCAGTTTCCCAGTTTGGGAATAGCACAGCTTCTTCGTCGTTCCAATCAAACCAGGATGAATCACTTTTTGAGAAGCTTGATTTTGATACATTAACTGGTGGAGAATCACCAGGAAGTTGAATAAATCTCATAGGAGTTGGGATGAAGAAGTTATCCCACTTTCAAATCAGGTGATTCTAGTTTCCCAGTTTGGGAATAGCACAGCTTCATCATCGTCGTTCCAATCAAACCAGGATGAATCACTTTGTGAGAAGCTTGATTTTGATACATGAAGTGGTGGAGAATCACCAGGAAGTTGAATAAATCTCATAGGAGTTGGGATGAAGAAGTTATCCCACTTTCAAATCAGGTGATTCCAGTTTCCCAGTTTGGGAATAGCACAGCTTCATCGTCGTTCCAATCAAACCAGGATGAATCACTTTGTGAGAAGCATTATTTGGATATATAAAGTGGTGGAGAATCACCAGGAAGTTAAATAAATCTCATAGGAGTTGGGATGAAGAAGTTATCCCACTTTCAAATCAGGTGATTCCAGTTTCCCAGTTTGGGAATAGCACAGCTTCATCGTCGTTCCAATCAAACCAGGATGAATCACTTTGTGAGAAGCTTGATTTGGATACATAAAGTGGTGGAGAATCACCAGGAAGTTAAATAAATCTCATAGGAGTTGGGATGAAGAAGTTATCCCACTTTCAAATCAGGTGATTCCAGTTTCCCAGTTTGGGAATAGCACAGCTTCATCGTCGTTCCAATCAAACCAGGATGAATCACTTTGTGAGAAGCTTGATTTGGATACATAAAGTGGTGGAGAATCACCAGGAAGTTGAATAAATCTCATAGGAGTTGGGATGAAGAAGTTATCCCACTTTCAAATCAGGTGATTCCAGTTTCCCAGTTTGGGAATAACACAGCTTCATCGTCGTTCCAATCAAACCAGGATGAATCACTTTGTGAGAAGCTTGATTTGGATACATAAAGTGGTGGAGAATCACCCGGAAGTTGAATAAATTTCATAGGAGTTGGCAAGAAGAAGTTATCCCACATTCAAATCAGGTGATTCCAGTTTCCCAGTTTGGGAATAGCACAGCTTCATCGTCATTCCAATCAAACCAGGATGAATCACTTTGTGAGAAGCTTGATTTGGATACATAAAGTGGGGGAGAATCACCAGGAAGTTGAATAAGTCTCATAGGAGTTGGGATGAAGAAGTTATCCCACTTTCAAATCAGGTGATTCCAGTTTCCCAGTTTGGGAATAGCACAGCTTCATCGTCGTTCCAATCAAACCAGGATGAATCACTTTGTGAGAAGCTTGATTTGGATACATAAAGTGGTGGAGAATCACCAGGAAGTTGAATAAATTTCATAGGAGTTGGGATGAAGAAGTTATCCCACTTTCAATCAGGTGATTCCAGTTTCCCAGTTTGGGAATAGCACAGCTTCATCGTCGTTCCAATCAAACCAGGATGAATCACTTTGTGAGAAGCTTGATTTGGATACATAAAGTGGTGGAGAATCACCAGGAAGTTGAATAAATCTCATAGGAGTTGGGATGAAGAAGTTATCCGACTTTCAAATCAGGTGATTCCAGTTTCCCAGTTTGGGAATAGCACAGCTTCTTCGTCGTTCCAATCAAACCAGGATGAATCACTTTTGAGAAGCTTGATTTTGATACATTAAGTGGTGGAGAATCACCAGGAAGTTGAATAAATCTCATAGGAGTTGGGATGAAGAAGTTATCCCACTTTCAAATCAGGTGATTCCAGTTTCCCAGTTTGGGAATAGCACAGCTTCATCGTCGTTCCAATCAAACCAGGATGAATCACTTTGTGAGAAGCTTGATTTTGATACATGAAGTGGTGGAGAATCACCAGGAAGTTGAATAAATCTCATAGGAGTTGGGATGAAGAAGTTATCCCACTTTCAAATCAGGTGATTCCAGTTTCCCAGTTTGGGAATAGCACAGCTTCATCGTCGTTCCAATCAAACCAGGATGAATCACTTTGTGAGAAGCATTATTTGGATATATAAAGTGGTGGAGAATCACCAGGAAGTTAAATAAATCTCATAGGAGTTGGGATGAAGAAGTTATCCCACTTTCAAATCAGGTGATTCCAGTTTCCCAGTTTGGGAATAGCACAGCTTCATCGTCGTTCCAATCAAACCAGGATGAATCACTTTGTGAGAAGCTTGATTTGGATACATAAAGTGGTGGAGAATCACCAGGAAGTTAAATAAATCTCATAGGAGTTAGGATGAAGAAGTTATCCCACTTTCAAATCAGGTGATTCCAGTTTCCCAGTTTGGGAATAGCACAGCTTCATCGTCGTTCCAATCAAACCAGGATGAATCACTTTGTGAGAAGCTTGATTTGGATACATAAAGTGGTGGAGAATCACCAGGAAGTTGAATAAATCTCATAGGAGTTGGGATGAAGAAGTTATCCCACTTTCAAATCAGGTGATTCCAGTTTCCCAGTTTGGGAATAACACAGCTTCATCGTCGTTCCAATCAAACCAGGATGAATCACTTTGTGAGAAGCTTGATTTGGATACATAAAGTGGTGGAGAAATACCCGGAAGTTGAATAAATTTCATAGGAGTTGGCAAGAAGAAGTTATCCCACATTCAAATCAGGTGATTCCAGTTTCCCAGTTTGGGAATAGCACAGCTTCATCGTCATTCCAATCAAACCAGGATGAATCACTTTGTGAGAAGCATGATTTGGATACATAAAGTGGGGGAGAATCACCAGGAAGTTGAATAAGTCTCATAGGAGTTGGGATGAAGAAGTTATCCCACTTTCAAATCAGGTGATTCCAGTTTCCCAGTTTGGGAATAGCACAGCTTCATCGTCGTTCCAATCAAACCAGGATGAATCACTTTGCGAGAAGCATTATTTGGATATATAAAGTGGTGGAGAATCACCAGGAAGTTAAATAAATCTCATAGGAGTTGGGATGAAGAAGTTATCCCACTTTCAAATCAGGTGATTCCAGTTTCCCAGTTTGGGAATAGCACAGCTTCATCGTCGTTCCAATCAAACCAGGATGAATCACTTTGTGAGAAGCTTGATTTGGATACATAAAGTGGTGGAGAATCACCAGGAAGTTAAATAAATCTCATAGGAGTTGGGATGAAGAAGTTATCCCACTTTCAAATCAGGTGATTCCAGTTTCCCAGTTTGGGAATAGCACAGCTTCATCGTCGTTCCAATCAAACCAGGATGAATCACTTTATGAGAAGCTTGATTTGGATACATAAAGTGGTGGAGAATCACCAGGAAGTTGAATAAATCTCATAGGAGTTGGGATGAAGAAGTTATCCCACTTTCAAATCAGGTGATTCCAGTTTCCCAGTTTGGGAATAACACAGCTTCATCGTCGTTCCAATCAAACCAGGATGAATCACTTTGTGAGAAGCTTGATTTGGATACATAAAGTGGTGGAGAATCACCCGGAAGTTGAATAAATTTCATAGGAGTTGGCAAGAAGAAGTTATCCCACATTCAAATCAGGTGATTCCAGTTTCCCAGTTTGGGAATAGCACAGCTTCATCGTCATTCCAATCAAACCAGGATGAATCACTTTGTGAGAAGCATGATTTGGATACATAAAGTGGGGGAGAATCACCAGGAAGTTGAATAAGTCTCATAGGAGTTGGGATGAAGAAGTTATCCCACTTTCAAATCAGGTGATTCCAGTTTCCCAGTTTGGGAATAGCACAGCTTCATCGTCGTTCCAATCAAACCAGGATGAATCACTTTGTGAGAAGCTTGATTTGGATACTGATATATGGTGTTTTATACATCTTGTATATATGCTTTTAAATTGGTTTTCAAGTCTTTATCGAGTCTTCCTATTCCTTTTGGAGTCATTACAGGTCTGGAGTTGCATTGGATGGGAAATGGACCAGCTGGAACAAAAGATGCAGAAAACAGTGCAATTTAGTGATTTTCACGCAGAACAGTCTTGATGACTGTTCTGAGTGAGTGTTCCAGCGGCAGAGATGTTTAAGGAAACTACAATCATTATGGGATTTGCCCTAATTATCCATATTTTCTCTCCCAGCCGCCTGTGGCTTTGATATATCATATTTTCTGTTTCTCTTTATCATTCTACGCTGTTTTGGAGACAAAGAACCTGACCTTAGAGTTGGAGACTTGAGATTCTGCTACTTTGTAAAGGGAGAAGGCCATCTCTCTCGATTTAGAGAAGAACCCCCTGAACCCTATTACTTTATTTCAGTCATATTTCATGTTGCTTTATATCTCTGTCTCTGTGTTTTCTTGCTCCATGGCTGAGTAGTCAGCTTGCTTAGTCTAGGGTGTTAGGGTGTTAGATCCGTGAGCTTGACATAAATAAGTTATAAATCGATTGTCTTCATTCATTGTTGTTCTTAAGGCTTGCATCAAGTTAACCACTTAGTGCCTGATTCTAGGTTTAATCTATTCATCAAAAGTGTTATAGGTTGCTAGACATAACTTGAATGAGCATTGCATCCCTAACCAGCGAAAGTAGATGTTAGGGTGTTTTGTGAACATATCGGACTTGACCTCTATTGCTTGTTGTCGCATCTTGATCCAAACGAGAGTTTAGGTATCAAGATCGATCAGCATAGGGAGCAGTACCACGACAGTGGGCTGTTCTACTTGAGTGATCCGAGTTCTAGACTTTCTCTTAATTAAACTTGAATAATTGTTTGGCTCACACTTGTTTAACACCCGATCAAACCACCCTAGGCTAGCATTTTTAATCATCTGAAAACTTTAATTCAATCTATTACTTGCTTGTTACGATTCCTCAACTTTAAAACCCCCATATTGTTTTAGCTTGATTCTGATCCCATAAAGATAAAGTGTAAGATTTGGTCTCTGTGGATTCGATCCTAAAGTGCTACATCGACATACCATTCGATTGTGGTAGTGTGCACATTAGGTTATTTGGTGTGCGTATACACGTAATATCAAATTGGCGCCGTTGCCGGGGACCATTTTTTTACCTTTATTTTTCGGTTATTTATTTAGTCTAAGACCTCTAACTTGCCTTATCCTTTTTGTTGCAGCTAATGTTCCAGGTGCATGACCAGTAGACATACTCGGAGAAACGCACAAGGAGAGTTAGTTACATTTACCAACCAGGAGCTAGCAAGGTTAGAAAGAACAAATCGTCAACAGCCAAGGCAAACTGACACCACTATGGGTGATCACGCCAATCAGGATGATCTCGCTGCGGCTATGGCACTCATGCAGCAGCAGATGCAACAAATGCAGCAGACCATCCAAGCTCAGCAGGATGCTGCTGAACAGGCTGCTCTCGCGCAGCAGGAACAACAGGCGCAGACTGTTCCAATCGGGCAGAGAAACCTCCCCCGTAACATCCCTACTACGCGCTCTGCCATTGTTCCTCCACTCTGCACCAGGCAGGACTTCGAGATCAAGCCTGCTTTGATCGGTCTAGTACAGAGAAAGGTGTTCTCTGGTCTCTCTACAGAAATTCCAATGGAGCATATTGAGAGCTTCGAAAAAGTCTGCAGTTTCACTCGCGTGAATGGTGTTCCACCAGACTACATCACGTGCATGTTATTCCCATTCTCTCTTGATGGAAAAGCTGCACGGTGGTTGAACTCTCTCCCTACCGGCTCTCTCACTTCATGGGAACAGGTCCGATCAGCGTTCCTCAGCCATTTCTACTCTAAGGCGAGAACAGCTGCATTGAGGAACAAGATCACCTCCTTCAGACAGCTCACTGATGAGCTTTTCTGCGACGCATGGGAGCGCTTCAATGACTATCGCAGAGAATGTCCTCACCATGGGTTTGATGATGATTATATCCTGGACATTTTCTATGATGGAGTGGACTGGAAATACCAAGGTGCTCTAAACTCTGCGAGCAATGGAGACTTCATGACTCAAACCACTGCTGGAGCGTTTAAGCTGATTGAGAACATGGCTGCTAGCTCAGCTAATAAGAAAGAGGAGAGTGATTGCTCCAAGAAAGGAAACAGTTCTGACGCCCAGAAAATAGATGAGCTAGCTGCCAAGGTTGATCAGCTACTGAAAAACAACCAAGGACACGTCTTCAGCATGGAGCAACCTACAGCCGGGCATATTCAGAACCAGAACCAACGACAACCGCAGAGCAATCCGCATGCTGTTCCAGCTACCGAGAACAGTCAACCAGATGAGCTGAAGGGTCTGGGTATGATGATGCAACAACTGTTGCAGGGTCAGCAGGTTCAGGCCAAGGTGTTGAATCAGGTAACCACAGAAATTGACACCAGGATGGGCAACATGTTCACTGAGCTGAATAACAAGTATGACAATCTTGCGATCCATATGAGAAAGATCGATGTTCAGCTTGCTCAAACAGCTGAGAGTGTCAAGAGGCAACAAGAGACGCTCCCTGGAAGAACTGATAAAAATCCTAGGACTGAGCACTGTAATGCAATAGAGCAGCCGTTTGCTGAGACTGCTCCAGGCGCAGAAGAGAGAGCAGAGCAGTCTGCTAGCTCTGGAGTGACTGCTCCTAGCGAACCTGCTGAGACTCCACCATCTCGAGTCTATGTTCCCAAGGTTCCCTATCCAATTCCACCTAGACATCTGATGGATCCCATTAGTGAAGAGCAGCTGATAGGTTTTAACAAGATGGTGAGAAGGCTTCCTAAAGAACTTGCATTCGAAGATGCTCTGCAGATTCGTCCATTGCTCCAGTTCTTTAAACACTGTAGAGAGACTCAAGAGGAGATCAAGGTCCTCTATACCAGAGCACTGAATACGCCAGCACTGAAGGTATTGCCTAAGGTTGATGATCCTGGAAAGTTTGTTTTCCCATGTTCCATCGCAGGAACAACCTTCAAAGACGCTCTTTGTGACTCTGGTTCTTGTGTGAATCTCATCTCAAAGGCTATTGTAGACGATTTGGGTATTGCTGATGTTGAGCGTTCTCAGTTGACCCTGACCTTTGCAAACTCTTCCAGAGCAGTCCCATATGGAACCATCCGCAGCCTTCATGTTCAAGTAGGGGAATGCATTGTTCCTGCTGAGTTTCAGGTTGTTGAGATGAACAAAGATCATGAGATGCCTTTGATATTTGGAAGGACATTCATGGCTACTGTTGGAGCAACCATCGATATGCCCAACAAGAGAGTCTGCTTCTCCAACATCAACAAGAAAGTTTTCTACAAGGCTGTACCCACCAGATCTTCCTCATCACACGCCTCTCGCATCTCAGTGTTTGATGTAGAAAAGCTGAAGGTTGTTCCAGAGAAGGAGCATGGTGATAAGGGTGAGAGCAGACTGTTCTTTGATGAAGATCCTAGCACTGATCCTACTAAATTCAGAGGGAATTCAAGGGTGAAACAGAAAGTCCAGAAGAAAAGGGTCAAAGGAGATCCTACAATGACTTTGATACCTCTCAAGTGTGATGAGAACTCCATTGAGTATGAGGTAAAGTGCAAGGGTACCTCTAAACCGTTCTCTAAAGTCAGAGCTATTCTCACACATGAGCTGAAAGAGAAAGGGGAAGCTGCTGTGAAAGGGTTGTTGAGCAGGGTTTTGAAGCTGAACATGTCTGATTGTGGAGCTTGTTTTGGAACAGGCCCTCCTGCTCAACCCGACTGATCCCAGTCACCAAGTCAAGCTAGAGACTTAAACCAAGCGCTTGGTGGGAGGCAACCCACTGGTAAGTGTAAATATAACTTGGTTTTGTTTTTGTTTACTCATTTTTCGTTTTAGTTTATTGAGTTTCAGGTCAAAAAGCAAAAAAAAAAAAAAAAATTCGAGATACTTCAAAAATTCTGGGTTGCAGAAACGGAACAACCTACCCCCTGAAAAGAGCGGTTGTTCCAGGCGATCATCTGACGATAGAACACCCAGAATTTTCATGGAGCGCCTGCTCCACTCAGGTAAGTATCTCGACCAAAAAAAAAAAATATTTATTCTTGTTTTCTCCTTCTCTCTGATTTATTTTCACACCAGGGACGTTGTGAAGTAAGTCTGGGGGAGGGTTTTCGTCGTTTACTAACTCGTTTCTTTCTTTTGTTTTTCTTTTGGGTCAATTTGAGTCAGTTTTTATTGAGTCAGTCAAAACTTTGTGGGAATTAGGACCTTATTCTGTGTTGATCACTGACCACCTCGTGCTTTAGTTATCTTATTCAGTGACCTTAGCAGTGGCGAAAGACACACATGTGGACCTGGAACACCCTGACATATCTCACTTGATTCTCCAGAAGTTCTCAGCCGATCAGGTTACACTGGGTAGACTTAACTCCACCTTACTTGAACCTAATCTTGACTGAAATTCTTCTTGTTATGGGCATTAGATCAGGGAAACGAGAACACACTCAGGACTTCTTATCCTTTTTATCCATCTTGCTGATCCTGAGTGGCTAGCTCATCTTTAGCTAGTTCCCACCCTGCACCTTAGCCTTTATTCCACCTTCATGCATTTGTTTTTCAGTGTCATATGTGCAGATATGTGCAAAAAGGTCGGAGAGGAAAGGATCAACGCAGCCTCCTACTCGTTACTGCTGCAGAAATTATGTCAGAAAGGAGAACAAGCAGATTAAGGGAGCAACCGCTCCATAACCAATGAACTGCGCAAGAGCAGGGGTGGAGAACCAGAATGGTCGCGAAATCAGAACCACCAGTGGCACTCAGAACGATCATGTATTACCTCCTTCTTCGTCACATCACCATATCAGTCAAAAAAAAAAAAAAAAAAAAAAAAAAAAAACGAGATTAATGTGATGGAGAAGGGGAAGAAAGAAAAGAAACATGGAGCCACTGGAAAGGTCGAGCAAGAAGTTGGTACCAAGTATTGAAGAGTGTGTAGAGGAAAGTGGAAAGCAGAACAATCAGTTGCCTGTTCCGTCATCAGAACAGTCGCACCAGATAGAGCAAAAACGAGTAGAGGCTGTGGACATCAATGGATCTATCCTCTCTTGCCATTTTGTGTGATATCCTGCATCCTCTTCAATGAAATGGTAGCCCCTAAACACTCTTAACTCCACCATTAAATAGCCTGTTCCACACCTAGACCGTCTACCCTGAATGATGCCTGTGATGAGAAGCTCACGCTACTCTTAAATGAATGTAGGGAGTTCTGTCTCGATAGTGTTGCTTTTTCAGGTTTGAGATGAAGAGTATGGAGCCGATTTTTGAACAGCAGTCAGTGGGGTTCCGGTAAGGGTGTGTTGTCCTAGTTTTACTGCTTGTATGGTTCAGAGATTCGTGGTTAAAGTATGGTTGCTGAGAATAGGAGAGTTCCCACACTTTCAAACCTTTCTCCCTGTTCTTGATACTTGACATTGTTTGAGGACAAACAAGGATCTAAGTCTGGGGGAATTGATATATGGTGTTTTATACATCTTGTATATATGCTTTTAAATTGGTTTTCAAGTCTTTATCGAGTCTTCCTAGTCCTTTTGGAGTCATTACAGGTCTGGAGTTGCATTGGATGGGAGATGGACCAGCTGGAACAAAAGAGGCAGAAAACAGTGCAATTTAGTGATTTTCACGCAGAACAGTCTTGATGACTGTTCCGAGTGAGTGTTCCAGCGGCAGAGATTTTTAAGGAAACTACAATCATTACGGGATTTGCCCTAATTATCCATATTTTCTCTCCCAGCCGCCTGTGGCTTTGATATATCATATTTTCTGTTTCTCTTTATCATTCTACGCTGTTTTGGAGACAAAGAACCAGACCTTAGAGTTGGAGACTTGAGATTCTGCTACTTTGTAAAGGGAGAAGGCCATCTCTCTCGATTTAGAGAAGAACCCCCTGAACCCTATTACTTTATTTCAGTCATATTTCATGTTGCTTTATATCTCTGTCTCTGTGTTTTCTTGCTCCATGGCTGAGTAGTCAGCTTGCTTAGTCTAGGGTGTTAGGGTGTTAGATCCGTGAGCTTGACATAAATAAGTTATAAATCGATTGTCTTCATTCATTGTTGTTCTTAAGGCTTGCATCAAGTTAACCACTTAGTGCCTGATTCTAGGTTTAATCTATTCATCAAAAGTGTTATAGGTTGCTAGACATAACTTGAATGAGCATTGCATCCCTAACCAGCGAAAGTAGATGTTAGGGTGTTTTGTGAACATATCGGACTTGACCTCTATTGCTTGTTGTCGCATCTTGATCCAAACGAGAGTTTAGGTATCAAGATCGATCAGCATAGGGAGCAGTACCACGACAGTGGGCTGTTCTACTTGAGTGTTCCGAGTTCTAGACTTGCTCTTAATTAAACTTGAATAATTGTTTGGCTCACACTTGTTTAACACCCGATCAAACCACCCTAGGCTAGCATTTTTAATCATCTGAAAACTTTAATTCAATCTATTACTTGCTTGTTACGATTCCTCAACTTTAAAACCCCCATATTGTTTTAGCTTGATTCTGATCCCATAAAGATAAAGTGTAAGATTTGGTCTCTGTGGATTCGATCCTAAAGTGCTACATCGACATACCATTCGATTGTGGTAGTGTGCACATTAGGTTATTTGGTGTGCGTATACACGTAATATCAGATACATAAAGTGGTGGAGAATCACCAGGAAGTTAAATAAATCTCATAGGAGTTGGGATGAAGAAGTTATCCCACTTTCAAATCAGGTGATTCCAGTTTCCCAGTTTGGGAATAGCACAGCTTCATCGTCGTTCCAATCAAACCAGGATGAATCATCTTTTGTGAGAATCTTGATTTTGATACATGAAGTGGTGGAAGGAATACCAGGAAAGTTGAATAAATCTCATAGGAGTGGGATGAAGAAGAAGTTATCCCACTTTCAAATCAGGTGATTCCAGTTTCCCAGTTTGGGAATAGCACAGCTTCTATTGAGATGAAGACCAAGGAGGCTGAGGCAGTAACTTTAGAGTTTTACTGTGGTAACTTTATTTTAACCACAGTAACTACTTGGGGAAGTTATCTGATGGGATGAGAAGGTAACTTAGTGAAGAGAAGAGAGGAATTTCGACCAAAGAGGATAAGGGAGGATAAGGAAGGATAAGGGATCACTTTGACAGCCTGTATGATGCTGGAAAGGAGAAGTTGCCTTTATACTAGTGCAAGCATGTGAGAAAGCACAGCCAAGTGATTCAAAAGGAGTTCCAGCCTGTCCTTTGACTACACATGCTTCTCCATTTCGAATTTCCTTGTTGCTCTCTCTATTAATACTTGTAAACCTCATCAGTTATTAATTAATGGAGTTTTGAGTCTCTCTCTCTTTATTCTCTCACTAAAATCTCTTAATCTCTTTAATCTTTTCATCTGATTATCCCTGATTGGTTGAATCATGCTCTAATACACAAAAGTGTATATGGTATCAGAGCCAGGTTGCTAAAAAGGGGAGAGTGTGATTTCGTTTTTCATAAAAATCTGGGTGTTCTGAGTGTTCTTGAGTGTTCTTGGTGTTCTTGAGTTCTGGTCTTTATTATCTGAGTGGTGTGAGATATTCTGATGGATTCAAACTATCTCAACATGGAAATGAAGCACAGATCTAGTACAACCATGGAGCTTGAAGAAGAGAGGGATGTCGATTGGTCAAGATGGGCAAAGAGAGCTTTGGAAAGCTGTGGGTTATGGAGTAGTCATGGAAAGGGAAACCTTTCATGGAAATGGCTACTGAAGAAGGTCAGACAAGAGGTCTGAAGCTGGGAAATGAAGTTGTTCAAGGAAACACTACAAAGAGTGAGATTGAAGCAACTTTAGGAAAGTCCAAGCTTGTGAGAGTCGTTGAGGACAGAGGGGTGATCCGCGGCTTGAGACAAGGAAAGGATGAGTGTTATCAGCTTGTGGGAAGGCTGAGAGAAGTATGGTCAGAGCTAGACGTGGTGAAGACACACACATCAAATCCGAGATGTTGTCAAGAAAGGAGGAAGCAAGATGTGATCTTCAGCTTCCTTATGGAAGAGGTATGTGAGCTTGTTAAATATACTTGTGATGTGTGGGAAATGAACAGGAAGCCAGAAAGATGGAAGGGAGGTACAAGCTGTAAGAGGGGAAGGTTGAGAAAACTTTCTAAGGAGTGGTTAATGAAGAGAAGGGGATGGAGAAAGGATAGCGAGTCTGAGCACTTAAGTGACAGTATGAGTGTAATCTTGAAGAGAATCAAGGATGTACTTCAGCAGATGGTTATAGGAGAGTGTTCATACTCAGCTTACATGGGAGAGACAGTAGGAGACAGTGCGGATATGAGAGGAATGGATACCAAGAGGGCAGATGAGTGTGTGACAAAGAAGGAATGGGATGAGTTGGTTAAGCATGTGTATGCTTTGGCTACGACCCGGAGTCTGGGTGCTCCTGCCAAAGCATCCACATCTAAACCCATCATCATTGACTCTGGAGCAACACACCACATGATCAGTGACAAGAGACTAATCAGTGAGGTTAAAGCAGCAACAGGGAGTGTCATGATAGCCAATGGTACCAGGATCCCAATAGAAGGAGTGGGAAACCTCAAGCTGTTTGAGAAGAACTCCACTGCCTTCTACCTACCTCAGTTTACATCCAATCTAATCTCAGTTAAGAAGGCTACAGTTGATCTGGATTGTCAAGTGGTTTCAGACCAAATGAAGTTGAGTTCCAGGATTTGAAGACTGGAAGAGTTATTGGCAGAGGAGACAGCAAGCATCAGCTCTATCATCTCCAAACAACTGAGGCGCCTAGTCCTGTGGAGTCTGTGTGTTTAAGCAGCACAACGGATAGGTGTGATAATCTCACATGGCATGCAAGGCTGGGACATCCTCATGCCAAGGCAATTGAACTGATTCTACCAAGTATGGCGTTCAATCACTTGGAGTGTGAAGCTTGTATACTTGGAAAGCACTGTAGAACTGTCTTCCCAACATCAGAAACCAGATATGAGAATTGCTTTGATCTGGTGCATTCAGACGTGTGGACAGCTCCCTGTATGTCTAGAGACAGCCATAAGTACTTTGTGACTTTCATTGATGAGAAGTCCAAGTACACATGGATCACCATGATTCCCTCCAAAGACAGAGTCCTAGAAGCCTTCATGAACTTCCAAGCATATGTTACTAACCAGTACAATGCCACTGTGAAGATTCTGAGGTCTGATAATGGAGGAGAATACACTAGCAATGCTTTCAAGAGTCATCTTGCAAAGCATGGGATTGTGCAACAAACTAGCTGTCCTTACACACCACAACAAAATGGGGTGGCTGAGAGGAAGAACAGACATTTGATGGAGGTTGCGAGATCAATAATGTTCCACATGAATGTCCCTAAGAGGTTTTGGAGTGATGCTGTTCAGACTGCTTGCTATCTCATCAATAGAGTGCCAACCGTGTCTTGAAGAAACTGTCTCCCTTTGAAGTATTAAACAAGGCCAAGCCACACATTGATCATTTGAGAGTTTTGGGTGCTTATGTTATGTGATGATTCCCGGAGAAAGAAGGAACAAGCTAGAAGCAAAGAGTACTAAAGCTATGTTCATTGGGTACTCAATCACTCAGAAAGGCTACAAATGTTATGATCCAATAACTAGGAGGGTTATGGTATCTAGAGAAGTGAAGTTTGTTGAGTCTAAAGGGTATTATGAGGAGAAGAAATGGGAAGACCTAGAGGATCTGTCCCGAGCTCCATCAGAGAAGGCAACAACATTGAGGGTGTTGTTGGAGAGGCTAGGGATAGGATTATCCCAAGATCAGGAACCAGGAAGAACAGGACCTTCTAATCAAGCTGGAGAAGCTGGAGGAACAACTCCTCTTGATCATGAGAGGGGGAATGGATCTGAATCAGGGGAGCTGGAGCATAACCAAGAGGATTCAGGTCAGCATGATCAGGAGGAGACACAGGAAGTAGAGAGTGGAGCTCAGTCAGGTGGAAATGAGCAGGGAGAACCTACTGGAAATGAGCAGGGAGAACCTACTGGTTTAAGAGAAGAAGCACAAGAGAATGTTCAGGCTGAAGAACAGGTTGAGACCTTGCGGAGGAGCACAAGGATAAGGAGGGATCCTTCCAACTGGGTAAACACGAGAGTGTACTACAATGCCCAGGCTGTGGAGCATCCCTCTCAAGCCGTGTGTTCCTTTGCTGAGTTTCCAGAAGAGCACATGGTGTTTATGTGTAACTTGGATGAGAATGAGATACCAAGATCTTATGAAGAAGCTATGAAGCACAAGGTTTGGAGAGATTCAGTAGGAGATGAAAGGGATTGCAATGATCAGGAATGATACTTGGTATGAGAGTGAGTTGCCTAAAGGAAGAAGGCAGTTTCAAGCAGATGGATCTTCACCATCAAGTACCTTGCAAATGGGGAGATAGATAGGCGCAAGACTAGGCTGGTTGCAAGAGGATTTACACAGACTTATGGGGAAGATTACATTGATACTTTTGCACCAGTGGCCAAGCTTCACACAATTCGAATTGTGTTATCTATTGCAACAAACTTGGAGTGGGATTTGTGGCAAATGGATGTGAAGAATGCTTTCTTGCAAGGTGAACTTGAAGATGAAGTATACATGCATCCACCTCCTGGTCTTGAGCATCTAGTAAAGCCAGGGAATGTTTTGAGATTGAAGAAAGCAATATATGGGTTGAAACAGTCACCTAGAGCTTGGTACAGGAAGCTGAGTACAACACTCAATGGGAGAGAGGCTTTAGGAAGTCTGAACTAGATCACACTCTCTTCACCTTGACAGGACCTTCAGGGAGCATTGTGATTCTAGTGTATGTGGATGATTTGATTATCACAGGAGGAGTGATAAGGCAGGGGGATTCAGGCCTACTAAGGAGTTCTCAAATCTGTGTTTGACATCAAGGATTTGGGAGAGATGAAGTATTTTCTGGGCATTGAGATATGCAGATCAAAGGAGGGTTGTTTATGTCTCAAAGGAAGTATACTATGGATATGTTGAAGGAGACTGATGTGCTTGGAGGAAAGATAGCTAAGACACCCTTGAGGAGGGATATAAAGTTCTGCGTGAGGGGGAGGTGAAGAGAAGCATGTTTTGAGGATGCAGATAACATTACGGAGATGGTGGCAAGTGATACTTGACCATCACCAGGTTGAATATGTGCTTTTGAGCAACAGTGAGTCAGCATAGGCAGGGCGCCAGGAGGATCACTGGGATGTTGCAGGTTGAGGTATTAGGGGGTGGGTTGCCAAGAGAAGGAGTTGGTTTTGAGGGTGTAAGCGTACAGAAGTGGTTGGGTATTGTGATGCTGATTGGGCAGGAGACAGACCAGAGATATGTATTGGTTGTGCATTCAAGGGACGTCTGGTTAAGAAGGAGAACAGAAGGATCCATCAAGTGCTGAAGCTGAGTTGATAGATGGCTGAGGCTAACGAGTGGGTGGATGCCCTGGATCAAGGAGTTTG